>NC_056737.1:229251458-229415449 GCF_019279795.1 Protopterus annectens
TGAATGTACATAGGCAGTTATGTTTCTACCTGCAGAGGACAAAGGATTTTAGAAAATCTGAACAACTGTTTGTTTCATTCTCAGAAAACAGAAAAGAAACTTCAGTCTCAAAAGTCACCTAATCAAAATGGCTTACAGACACCATTACTTATGTCTATAACTCCCAGAATAAAAAGCTGTCAGGAAACATTAAAGGGCATTCAACCAGACCTATGTCGACTTCCACTGCCTTTCAAGCTAGGCTCCCTTTGAATTCAATTTGTGCTGCAGCTACATGGGTTAACCCTCATACCTTTATCACTCATTATAAAGTAGATGCGGCCTCCCGGAACAGGGCATCCTTTGGCTCCACTGTTCTAAACAGTTTATTCCCTTGAGCCACCCGAGGAAGTAGGTGCTGGGGACGCTGTCCGAACCATCAAGAATGAAGGTGAGATAGGATAACATAACATAAAGAAGGTATGTACTCACCATAACGTTCCATGTTTGTTGTCCATAATCTCCCCTTCATTCTTGCATCCCACCCTCCTTTCCCCTTCATGGAGGATCGAGAAGAATTTTTTTCTAAAATTGGCTGTAAATTCCTGATTCCCTTCATGCATTAGGAATTATGGAAAAGGATCTGTTGTAGTAGTTGTATTGGGTTGCATAGTCTAGTTGTCTCAAATTAGATCTGGGTAACAGTTGCTAGGCATCTTGGGATAGGATGTAGCCTCATGCCAGTGAAAGCTTTCAAGCTTAAGTATATGGCCGAGTCGGAACTGATGCTTGGTTCCAAACCCAAACATCAAGAATGAAGGCGATATTATGGACAACAAACATGGAACATTATGGTGAGTACATAACCTCTTTTTTTCACACCTTAGAATGAGAACAAACAATAATTCTATACTCAGCACCCCAATCCATAATTACCCTATCTTTATTCCTGTTAATCAGAGTTATTTTTAACTCATTTCATACCACACTAAATACTCACCCCTTCTATTATCCCCACTGCACCTAGATTCATGTCACTCAGAACTGTGCCGTCAAAATAAATTTTTAACATAGAAAAAAATTAAAAAAAAAAGATTCACTTGGCATTCAACTTCTCTTCTTCTGTTATGCATCCCCTTGATTTTAGCCCTTCTTATTGTAACAGTGGTGCTTCAGTAATCTCCTAAACAGAATACCCCATCCTCACCATGGAGAATACCTATGTCTACACCTTTTACTTCATATACTCTCAAAACCAACTAATTAATGTACCTTGGAACTTGCCAGCATCTTAACCTTAATATCATAATCATAGGACTGAGAAATCCTATTATTCAGAAACATGTAATACCGATATCCACTGTGCTCTGCTTCTGACTTTATTCACAGGCATGACTCTCTAATAAACACCTGGTGATCATTATGAACAAGGTAATACATGTACTCCATTGTACCACTGAACCATGATGCCATTATATCATCCTTTAATGCTTGTACTCTGAAAGTTTACCCTTTTCAACAGGGCAATGGAAAAGAAAACAATAAACAGTGGGCAAAACTATTCTCAGTCTGTATGACATAATAAAACTCCATCAAATCACTGAGAGTCCTTTATCCAGAAAGTTGCTCACCATCAACTTTACATGTATAAAAGGGGAAAAATATCTCCTATTCCTTCCTAAAGCCACATGTGTAACCAAAAACACTACCTTATGTACCTTAGCTATAAATCCTGCTCAATGGGCATATACTGTGCAATGAAATATTAAATCTCAAAGACATCTGTATACTTGATTAACACCAAACTTCAGACATGAGATGACACCAGTGTATTTTATGATCCCCTTTCCAAACCCATGTCAGAATGTAGGAAAGTAACCTTAACTCGAATAAATACAACATCACACTGTCAAATACCTTACTTTACTTCAACTGGTGATACACTGACTGCAGAAACTAAACTGATAGCCTGGCACATAATGCTATCCCTATAAACATTAGGTCAGCTGAATCTATTAGGCTGCTAACCGGAAGGCCTACACTTGGCAGACAGCACTTTCTTCCTCATGAAAAACACAACAGTTAAGTCTCATTCTCCCATATCAAACTTATAACACACACAGACTTAAACCAACACATATTTTCACTATGTGATTTCTATTAAACAGGGAAGATTTCTCTTAAACTTTAATGTCATGTTATGTGTCTCACTTTTGGAAAAATAGTTATAGCACTGTAAACTCTATTATGTAATTTTTATGATGTTATAAGCCTAGTCATGTATCCCAAATGTATCCTGCAAGTTTTTTGAACTTTAATTATTTTAAGGGGTACATAAGCTACTGTACAATTTAAAGACTGGCTCTGTCCATTAGAGACAAGCATGCTAGACTTGGGGTGAATTTCTGATTTCCCATCCACTGGTCCAGGTTATGCTTGAATAGCGTTAGGGAAAGATTCTGCTTCACATGGATGAGAAGGCTATTCAAGAGGAAGAATTCTCTGAAACACATACCAGTCTCTCCAGCATGTCCTAATTATTTTGCAAGCAAAGTCTGAGTCCCTAGATTGAATAATTCTGATGCTATTGGGTTTGCATATGTGTAAAAGGTCCATCAGAGAAGGATCCAAGGATGACTTGTATGCCAGACACAGATCACATCTCAACAGTCTGTAGGAACCTGAGTACAAAGACAGATTTGAGGAAATCTGCATAGAGCATGTTGTTATACCCCATATTCCTTTTATGAGGAATGTCTGTAGACATTCCATTTGCTGCACGCACCATGTCAAGTTAGATACATACCAAAGGGGGTATTGTACACAATAGTGAGTCTGATTAGAGCAGAATACAGAGGAATGATGACTTCCTTGGACCTGTAATCTTTATATCATTTTTAGTATTAAAATCCTAACCTGTCCTTAAAGTTTTATTATCAGCAAATGTACATTTATAACCTTGCAAATAACAGTTTACCTTAAAGTATAAACAACCTGATGCACCACCTAACACTTGTGTGTTAATCCTAAACCTGCCACTGCCCCTAACCCAACCCTACACATTACCTTACGAAAAACCCTTTCCCTAACAATTATCACTATATAAAATTTTCCTGAAGGTACTGTTGTTTTTTTTCTTTAACTGATCAGAAAAGGAATGAAAATAGAAACTGCAAAAAAAAAAGCAGAAAATTTTTTTTAGCTTGATAATAACAGCAGAGAAAATAACAGAGGAATATATTTCTAAGAAAATTTAGTTAACTACACAAGCCATAAGAGAATACATATGTAAGGGAATTTAAAGTTTTTCTGAATCCACCTTAAAAGAATACCCCAAATTATTAGAGTACAGAAAAAAATATAACTCTTCACGCACTAATTATAAATCTATATTATCTAACTTAAATAAAATTATAACAGAACAAAAGTCATATTCCACAGATAATTATTCACCACAAATATTTAAAATAAAAAAAAATGGAAGTTACTGTGAAAGAAAAAAAAATATGTGATTTCTTAATACTCTAAAAAAAGCAGCTGTGTATGCTGGAGATGTAAAGAAAATGTTGCTGCAGATTCAGAGCACATTTCTGCTAAATATACAGCCCTTGGAAATTATTGGAAGCAAATATAGGTATTTGGTCAAGCTTATTGCAGACAAATTTAAGCTTACAAAATTAGATTTTATATAATTTCCATTAACAGTAGTTACAAATCCTAATAAAATCTCCATTTTTGCTATAGCGGGAAAAATAATAAGACAATGGTTAAAACTAAACCCCAGTTTACAGAATTTGTATTGCTCCTTTAGAAAGTCTGTGATACAGAAATTGGAATAATAACTAGACAAAATAAATCAAAGGAAAATGTCAAATTCTAGAAAAAACTAACAGCAGTTTCAGAAATATATAAATGGTTCCAAATCAAATAAATAAATGGACTTTTTTTATTGTAGAATAAACATGATATTTACAGAGAACATGTACATATATAGTAAATAGTAGTTCAATAGCTAGTAAAATGATTTTATATAAAATGGTTGTATAGTAATCTTATAGAAGAATTGCAAAAAGTACCATATATTGTACCACAAAATTACATCCAAATATTTATAATATTTGCTTGTTGTGACTTTTGCTGTTACACTCGATAAAAAATCTTTCGAAAAAAATGAAAGTATTTGCTTTCCTTTTCAATGCATGCAGGTTAAAGATTGTTTAATTTTGAAATATGTCAGTTCTAAGCTTTATTTTCAGTGCTCTGTGCATCAATGTTTCAAATGTCAAAATGAACACACATACATTCATATAAAACTTCATAGGGTCATAGGTATGTACTAGGCTAGAGACCACACGTGCCTTTTTAAGCATAGTCATGTATCCCAAATCTCTGAGAAGTTCTGTTACCCTTAAGTTTAAGAATGGACTTGGGAGATGAAACATTTACAAGCAGGGACCTGGGAGATGAACCTTTTACAGGCTGCCTGCATCCATTAGAGACCTAGATGTCAAGAAAAATTCATGTTCCCTATTTAATTGTCCAAGTTACACTTTAATTGGGTTGGGAAGATTTTTGCTTTCATGGATAGGGACACTGCTCCAGAGAAGGGGTATTCTGTAGAATACAAACCTGTCTCTCCAACAGGTCCTATTTATATCACAGGCAAAGTTTAAGTCTTTAGAATTGGTAATTCTGATGTTGTTTGTTTTGCTGATACACAGGAGGTCCATCAGGGTATGCCAGGGATAGATCTCCCCCAGCAGCCTGTAGTAGACAGAATACAAGGACAGGGCCTACATACACACACACACACACACACACACACACACACACACACACACGTATATATCCTTCCACAGGAAACCAGTATAAACATTTACTTGAAACTAGACAACAAGGGAAGGAACAGGAAACTGTGGAAACTCTGATGCAGTCAATGTTGAGGAGTGATAGGCCAGTGAGTTCCCATATGACAAAGCAATGGATGGCACAGGATGAAATTGAAGAGAATGTGCCACAGGAAGATGCTATAGAACTTTCTATAGAATGCCCACAAGAAATGGAAAACAAGGGATGTGCCCTCAATTTGGATAAAAATGAGCTAAGAGAAGAGTTGCTTAATTTAATAGACATAGATATATTAAGATCAATGAAAGAAATACACTGTAGAAGATCAATAAAACCCCCCAAAAAATCAGAAGTCTGATCATACAAATGAACACAGTAATTAGGAATGCTCATAGATCTCCATTCAATACAATAGAAGTAAACAGGATATATTACTGTGCAGCTAAATTAATACCTGATAAAGTTCTATTACAAGAACACAAGGTAGTAAGGGAAAGGAACGGGAGAAATCAAGTACCATCATGGAAGTATTGAATAGAGAAAACTATAAAGCAATTAAGACAAGAAGTGTCATTGTCAAAAGACTACAGAAGAGGGAATAGATCAACAAAATACTAAGAAAGATAGATATGATAAAAGCAATGCGCAGTATTAGAACAGACAGGATCTATTATGCACTATCGCAAATACCAAACTAAAAATTTCAACAAAGGTGGAAAAACTTAGAAGCTATGCAGATAAATATAAATGAAAAGTACAAAATAAATAATTTATTGATGACCCAAAAAGGTTTTATACAGAATTGGTAAAAGGAATTGAAAGACTGCCAAAAAAAGTAAAAGAAAGAATAAGAAGTTTAAAGGTACAAAATATGAAATGGGATGAACTAACAACCAGAGAGATTGAAACAAAGTTAAGAAACACCTCTAATTGGAAAACCCGGCCCAGATGCAGTACCTAACTTCTGGTTAAAAGTACTAACATCTTTGCACGAAGAGTTTGCCATGAGTGAGAACTATTTATATGCGCATCCCAAACAGACACAAACCTGGCTACCAACAGGAACAACAATGCTCCTACTTAAGAGTAAAGCTGCAAGCTGCTCTAAAAATTATAGACCAGTAACTTGCATTTCGATGAAGCATAAACTATACATGGGAATTGATGCTGACAGAGTTTATTGTCATTTTGAAGAAAACTCAATTATGACATTAGAACAAAAGGGCAATAAAAGAAAGTCACATAGAACAAAGGATCATTTATTGTTAAATAAAGTCATGCTAAAGGACAAATTATTATCCCAGGGATAAAAATTTGAAGGAGGAATATTCCAGGATGACCCTGTCACTGTTGCTATTCTGTTTTGCTCTTAACCCATTAAGCTGTTTACTTAACAGCTTAGGCCATGGCTATAATTTGGCTCCTAGAAAACAACAAAGTGTAAAGACTTCTCATCATCTCTTTGTTGATGATTTAAAACTGTATAGCTCATCAGATGAGGAACTGAAAGCACAACCGCAGGTTGTCAAAACTTTTTCAGATGATATAAGAATGTCATTTGGTCTTGATAAATGTGCAAACGCAACCTTTAAAGCAGGAAAACTGCAGCACCAGGAAAACATCAGTTTGGGACAAGAATGTGATATAAAAGAACTTGAGCAAGAGAGAGTGTATGCATATTTGGGAATTGATGAAGGATCAACAATAAAACATGAACAAATGTGACTAAAACTAAGTAAGGAATACCTTAGAAGACTTAAATTAATCCTGAAATCAGCGTTTACATCTAGGAACAAAATCCAAGCTATAAACCAATTTGATCTTCCTGCCCTAACTTACAGTTTTGAAGTGACTGACTGGCCCCAAAACATGTTAGATAGATTAGATATGAAAACAAGAAGGATATTTCATGCTCACCAAACGAGTTATAAAAATTAGTGTATACCAAGATTATATATTCCCTGTTCTGAAGGCAGGACGGGCCTCCTTGAAATTGATTTTATGTATAGGTCTAAAATCATGGGACTCCACACATATCTGCTGACCTCACAAGATGCAAATGTAGTGAAAGTTTTGAAATATGAGAATAAATCTAAGATGACTTCTCTCCTTAATCTAGCAGAAGTATTTTGGCATCAAGCAGGAATGGAAATCAAACCAGAAGTAGATAAAAATCAGGCAGCAAGTGAATGTGCCAAAAAACAAAAGAAAGAATATAAGGTGAAGGAGCAGACGAGAAGGCAAGAAATTTATAAAATGCATAAATATAGTTGCAAGTATAGAAAACTTCTGGAAGAACCTCATGTTGATCAGGAGCAAATGCAGGAATGGTTAAGGAGAGACAAATTCAAACAAGAGATGAAAGGTTAATATTGGCAGCCCAAGACAGTGGGATACATACACTGAACATGTGGGAAAAAGAGACAAATATAGGTTTTGTAAAACTGAATTGGAAACAGTCACACACCTTGTTGCTGGTTGTGACATACTAATGGCAGAAGGACTGTATACTGAAAGGCATAATAATGTGGCAAGACTGTTGCACCAGGATTGTGCAAACATTATGGTACTGAAGTGGCTGAAAAACACTGGAAACATTAGCCACAAAGCATCACAAAAAATTATGAAATTTATATCACAAGGGATCACTCATTACCAACAGTTCAAAAGATAGATGCTAGAAAACTGGATATAGTGGTCAATGAAAAGTCAAAAGTAACATTGATCACTGAAATTGCCACACCCAGTGACTACAGTGTGTTGCATACAGAAAGACACAAATTCATAAAATCTGCAGGCATAAATGAGAACAATGTGGAAGAAAGATACACAGACAGTTCCAATAGTAGTAGGTGCAACGGGGTCTTATAAAAAAAGAATCTACAATCGTATTTAGATATGTTGCCAATTCATGTAAACCAGTATGAATTGCAGGAGTCATTACTGGGCACATTGCAGGTGCTGCAAAGAGCAATTCTAGCTGACATCAAAGATTGAAACAATACTAATTTCATGAACTTTAATCATACTTTGACTTAGGAATGGGATGCATTCCCCTGTCATGGTATTGGAAACTCAAAAGATTTGGAGAGATGAAAAAGTGTATATCATCATCATCTTTCGGCTTTTCCCATTAGGTCACCACAGCGAATCATCTCTTTTCATTTATTCCTATCCTCTGCATCTTGCTCTGTCACACCAACTGCCTGCATGTCCTCTCTCACCATGTCCATAAACCTTATCTTAGGCCTTCCTCTTTTTCTCTTACCTGGCAGCTCCATCCTTAGCATCTTTTTCCCAATATACTCATCATCCCTCCTCAGCACATGTCCAAACCAATGCAATCTCATCTCTCTTGCTTTGTATTCAAACTGTCCAACATGAGCTGACCCTCTAATATACTGATTCCTAATCCTATCCATCCTAGTCACACCGAATGCAAATCTTAACATCTTTAACTCTGACACATCCAGCTCTGACTCCTGCCTTTTTGTCAATGCCACTGTCTCCAACCCATATAACATAGCTGGTCTCACTACTGTCTTGTAGACCTTCCCTTTCACTCTTACTGGTACCCGTCTGTCACAAGTCACTCCTGACACTCTTCTCCACCCATTCCACCCTGCCTGTACTCTCTTCTTCACCTCTCTTCCACATTCACCATTACTCTGAACTGTTGATCCCAAGTACTTGAACTCGTCCATCTTTACCAACTCTACTCCCTGCATCCTCACCATTCCTCTACCCTCCCTCTCATTACACACATATATTCTGTCTTAGCCCTGCTGACCTTCATTCCTCTGCTCTCTAGAGCATATCTCCACCTCTCCAGAGTCTCCTCAACCTGATTCCTACTCTCACTACAGATCACAATGTCATCTGCAAACATCATAGTCCACGGGGCTTCCTGTCTGATCTCATCTGTCAACCTGTCCATCACCACTGCAAATAAGAAAGGACTCAGAGCTGATCCTTGATGTAATCCCACCTCTACCTTAAATGGATTTGTCACTCCCACTGCAGTCCTCACCACTGTCACACTACCCTCGTACATATCCTGTCCCACTCTTACATACTTCTCTGCCACTCCCAACTTCCTCATACAATACCACAACTCTTCTCTAGGCACCCTGTCATATGCTTTCTCCAAGTCTACAAAGACACAATGCAACTCCTTCTGACCTTCTCTGTAGTTCTCCAATAACACTCTCAGAGCAAACATCGCATCTGTAGTGCTCTTTCCTGGCATGAAACCATACTGCTGATCACTAATCATCACTTCCCTTCTTAACCTAGCTTCTACTACTCTCTCCCATAACTTCAAGCTGTGACTGATCAATTTTATCCCTCGGTAGTTACTGCAGCTCTGCAAATCACCCTTATTCTTAAAGATAGGTACCAAAACACTTTTTCTCCACTCCTCAGGCATCCTCTGACTTTCCAAAATTTCATTAAACAATCTAGTTAAAAATTCCACTGCCATTTCTCCTAAGCACCTCCATGCTTCCATTGGGATGTCATCTGGGCCAACAGCCTTTCCATTCTTCATCCTCTTCATAGCTGTCCTTACTTCCTCCTTGCTAATCTGTTACACTTCCTGATTCACTATCCCCACATCATCCAACCTTCTCTCTCTCTCTCTCATTCTCTTTATTCATCAGCCTCTCAAAATACTCTTTCCATCTGCTCAACACACTCTCCTCTCTTGTGTGTACATTTCCCTCACTATCCTTTATCACCCTTACCTGCTGCACATCTTTCCCAGCTCTGTCCCTCTGTCTAGCCAATCAGTACAGGTCCTTTTCTCCCTCTTTAGTGTCCAATCTCTCATACAACTCTCCATACACCTTATCCTTAGCTATCACCACCTCTCTCTTTGCCATGCGCCTCATCTCCTTATACTCATGTCTACTTTCTTCATCTCTTTGACAATCCCACTTCTTCTTTGCCAGCCTCTTCCTCTGTATACTCTCCTGTACTTCCTCATTCCACCACCAGGTCTCCTTGTCCTCCTTCCTCTGTCCAGATGTCACACCAAGCACCTTTCTAGCAGTCTCCCTTACTAGTTCTGCTGTAGTTACCCAGCTATTTGTTAACTCTCCACTGCCTCCCAGTGCCTGTCTTAACTCTTCCCTAAACTCCACTTCACAATCACCCTTTTTTAACTTCCACCATTTAATCCTTAACACTGCTTTCACACTCTTCCTCCTCTTCTTGATCACCAACGTCATCCTTCAGACCACAATTCTATGCTGCTTAACTACACTTTCCCCTGCCACCACTTTACAGTCTTCAATCTCCTTCAGACTAGCCCTCCTACATAGGATATAATCCACCTGTGTGCATCTTCCACTCTTGTACGTCACCCTATGCTCCTCCCTTTTCTTAAAATATGTATTCACTACAGCCATGTCCATCCTTTTCGCAAAATCCACAATCATCTGACCTTCTGCATTCCTCTCCTTAACACCATACCTACCCATCACTTCCTCATCCCCTCTGTTCACTTCACCAACATGCCCATTAAAGTCCTCTCCAATCACTAGTCACTCACCCTTGGGTACACTCACCACAACTCCACCCAACTCACTCCAAAATTTATCTTTCTCATCCATAGCACACCCAACTTGTGGAGCATATGCACTAACAACATTCATCATTACACCATAAATTTCGAGCTTCAGTATGTGTGTGTGTGGTGTGTGTGTGTGTGTGTGTGTGTGTGTGTGTGTGTGTGTGTGTGTGTGTGTGTGTGTGTGTGTGTGTGTGTGTGTGTGTGTATGGGTTCATATCTCTTCACCTAAAGACCATTTCACTGAAACTATTTCACTGAGACCAAATCACCTAAAGTTCAGTTCCCCTTAAACTCATTTCACTGACAAGTAGTACTCTAAGGCAAGTCAAAGGTATATCTCCTTTTCCCCACTCTAGCACGATCCTGGTGTTAGTATATATAGTTAAGGGGTAAAGTATGATGATCGCCCCTGGCCAGGTGAAAGAGAAGAGGTGCCCAATGTTGTCTGGGTCAAAGGGAGGTCACTAACAAGATTTTGGGTGTGTCCGACATGATCTTGTCCAAGACCCTCGTAAGAACAGGAAGAGAAGGACAGGCATACATAAACATCCCCTTCCATGAGAAATGCATGGTGTCCACTCTCCCAAGCCAAAGGACTTGGCACTCTGGAACAGAACTGGGGAACCTGTCTGTTGAGAGGACAGGCAAACAAATCTACCTGTGGAGTATCCCACCAATGTACAATGTCCAGAATTTGTGAGGATTTGTCCTGGAGCTGTTGAAAGAGTCTGCCACTAGATTGTGCTCTGAAGGGAAGTAAATTGCCTGAAGCATGAGGTGATGGTGGATTGCAAAATCCCAAGCCTGAAGAGCCAGCCTACAAAGAAGGTAAGATTCTGTGCTCCCTTGCTTGTTGATGCACTGCATGATTGTGGTACTGTCTGTAAAAGAGACCTGGAACCAAAAGGGGCATGAATGGCCTGAAGAGCTTTGGATTAGAGCCCTCATCTGTTTGATGATGATATGGTCTGACATCTGTTGATAGGACCAAAGACCCTGGATTTTCAGGTGGTTGGAGGAAGCTCCCCAGCCTTGGTCAGAAGCATCCATGTACAGCTACTGAGCAGGGAGAGGAACCTGAAAAACCACACCTGAATTTAGGGAAATCTGTTAAATCCAGCAGTGGAGTTTGAGCTTGAGACAATGTAGGGAGGGGCCAGATACTCCAGAGGGTGGCAATGCTGAAGTCAAACACTCATGAGATATCGCTGAAATTTCCTCATGTGGAGTTTGGCAAAAGTTACCATGGGAATAGTGCCTACTATGCACCCAGGGCTTTGAGAAATTCCAGGGCAGGAAGAACTAGAAGAAGAAGAAGAAGAGATTGGAAATAAGTAGTCAAAAGGAGGTTCTTGGGAGGTGAGATGTAAGCTAACATTGGAATGGTCTGATTCCTTCAACCCAACAACACCTGGTCCTCAGAGGGAGTGAACATAGATTTTTTGAGCTTGACTGTGAATCCCACATGGTGCAGGAGAAGCATAGTGAAGTGAAGATTTTGAAGCAAGAGCTGCTGAGATGGTGTTGAATTAGAAGGTGTGAGATTGTGAGGTATTACCATCTGTGTCAGGGAGAATAGGGTGGTGCACAGTCTCAGCAGATGTGCAAGTAGGGAGCTCCATGTCAGCCTCCAACTGGGTCATGGCAGAAAGAGCAGGCATTGGCATTTTCCAGATCTTGGATTCCTCATCCAACCCAAGGGAGACATCCGGTGGAGGATGGACAGCATCAGGGTCAGTATATGCTTTTTTAGCTTCTTTCTTAAGTGCAGCTGAACTTTGGGGTGAGATGATTCAGCCATATTACCCTGAGTCTATAATTTCAGACACTGGTTTTCCAAATAAATAGAAAGGAATGACTGATGACTTCAGAGTGTCTTAGGGACAAGCATCTGATAGCCTGACAAATATCACACTGCATATGGCCGTGTGCAGCACCCAGACAAAAAAAGTCAGTTCTCATAGGTTCATAGGTTTATACTAGGCTATCTGCCCTAAGGCATTTATAAGCCTAGCCCAAATTTTTGTGGCTTACGCCACCCATTATATGAAAAAATACTGTGCCCATTAGTTTGTTGTGCCTCTGTCCAGCAGTGACACAGAGATGATTCCCAGGATAAACCTATGATCTCCCATCCACAGGTCAAGATTTCTCTTGAACAGAACCAGCGAGGTGCTCTGCCTCACATGGATCGGGATTTTATTCCACAGCATAGGGAGTCTCTGAGTGATAAATCTATCCCTCCAGCACATCCTATTTATATCCGTGCTAAGGTTTAAGTCGCTTGCTCTAGTGGTTTTGGTGGATTTGGATTTTTTGAGGTGGAGCATGTCCATTAATTCCGGGTTGGACATGGCCTTGTATGTCAGGCACATGTCACCTCTGAGCAGACGGTATGCATCTGAATAGAGCTGGAGTTTCTTCAATCTGGCAGCATATGACAGATTTTGGAGTCCCTTTATCCTTTTGGTGAGGAACTTTTGGGGTCTCTCCAATTGCTGCAGATGTCGGGTGAGATACATCCCGAATGGGGCATTGTACTCGATCATTGGTCTGATAAGTGAAGAGTACAGGGAACAATGACCTCACTAGATCTGGATGTGAATCCCTTCATGATCAGGTGGGCAATGTAGAAGGTCTTTCTAACCACTTTAGCAATGTGAGTGTCAAAAGAAAGGCCACTGTCAACCTGGGTCCCCAGGTCCCTGATAACCTCTTCTGTGCTTAGTGGATTGCCACCTATATGGTAGCTTGGGGTTACCTTGTTTTTCCCGAAGGGTATGACTATACATTTTTTGGCGTTTAACTTCAGGCCATGGCTCTGGCACCAGCTATCTGTTTCCGTGAGTCCCTTCTGAAGGATATCCGTGTCCGATGCACTTTCCACTATGGCGCCCAGTTTGCAGTCGTCTGCAAACTTTGTCAGCCAAAGTCCTCCCATGTTGGCCTGTACTTCTGAGAAGTATATGCCGAACAATAGGGGGTCAAGGACCGAGCCCTGTGGGACACCACTTGTGACCGGCTTGGAGTCTGACATAGCGCCAGCAACTCTAACCCTGTGGGTTCTGTCCTTAAGCCAGTTTGCAACCCATCTTTTGACATATGGGTTTACATTTAAGCTGGTAAGTTTTTCTACAATACCCGAGTGGGGTATTGTGTCGAAAACTTTGCAAGGTCAAGGTAGGCTGTATGGACTGCCTTTCCTCATCAATGGCCTTGGTGACTGTTTCAAGAAGTCGACCAAGTTCAAAAGGCATGATCTGCCCTTGAAGCCAAACTGGGTCGGGTCCAATGTCTGCAAGTCCCCTATATCTTTGTTTATGAGCTCCATTATGATCCTCTCCATAGCTTTGCAGACTAGACTTGTTAAGCTTATGGGGCGGTAATTACCAGGGTCCGTAGAGGCACCGCCTTTGTGGAGTGGGACCACAGTTGCCGTACGCCACTCCTTGGGCACGTATCCTGTGGTAAGGCTAAGATTAAACAGTTGCCTTATGTGCGGGTTTCATTCCTCATTTAGCTCGTGTAGCACACAGCCGGGGACATCATCCAGTCCCATTGATGCTGTGTTTTTAGCTTTAGAGAGAGCAGCTTTCACCTGCGCATTTGAGATGTCTGGAAGGCTACACTCTGCTGGGATAGTTATCTCTCCTTTAGGGGGGGAGAGGGGGGTGAAGTTTGCACTGAACCTGTCTGCCAGTATGTTGGCAATGTCTGTGGGTTCAGTGATTTTTGTATCATTTTGGACTAATTCTGAGCATATCTGGGAGTTTCCACCCAGGTTCCTAACATAGCTGAAAAAGGCCTTATGATTGTCCTTTGAATCCATGGCAATTTTTCTCTCAAAATTGGCCTTAGTTGATTTTATGAGTGCTCGTATTTTTTTACTAATAATGATCAGGGGTGACTTCCCTTTTATGGATTTTGTTCTATCATGTAATAGCTGTAATAGTTCTATCATGTCTATTTTTATGGGGAATCTGACTCCCATAATCACACTTCCCTTCCCTTCCTGGATGAAATGAAAACAAACTACAAGTAGGAAAAAAAGAATGGAACCCCAATGAGGCCCTTATCTTTAGGCGGCTCAGTAGATGAACCTGCTCGGTGAACGGCATACAGATGGAATTCAGAGGTTGAATTCTGACTGACAACAAAGAAGTTCTGAGGATTGGGCATACATACATCACATGCATCCCAACAGTAATGAATACTGCAACAGTGATAAGGAAGGACATCTTGACTATGACACATTTACAAGTAAAAAGTGTGGATAATAAACCGCTTTTAAAGCCATTTGAACTAGTTTCTATCTGCTGTCCATGATTTAGCAGAACATCCTTGATTTTGTTTCATATCTCTGCCTTATCCCTTATTATTTTTTTATTTTTCAGTAAATCACCGAGGATTACAGTCAGTCAATATTGCCAGACAGAGTTTCCTAATTCTTATTGTTCAGGAAATACATGTTGTTGTAAAACCGGTTGTTCTATTAACTTGTTTTAAGTGAATTAATATTTAAAACTACCCTAATTTTGATCCTTTGTACTCCAAATATTTTTGTACTTATAGGTTCATAAGTAGGTACTAGGCTATATAAGCCTAGCCAAAAGGTACCCTGGCTTTCGCCACCCAAGAAAAATATTTTCCTGTTCCCCTGTCGAGCAGAGCCACAGAAGTGATCCCTGGGGTGAATTTCCTATCTCCCATCCAATCATCAAGATTTTTCTTGAAGAGTGCTAATGAGGAGCTTTGTTTGATATAGATAGGTAGTTTGTTCCAGAGTATGGGAAGTCTCTGAGACAGGAATCTATCCCTCCAGCATGTTCTGTTTATTGTGATAACAAGGTTTAGGTCCCTAGAGCATGTAGATTGGAGGGACTGGGATTTCTTTAAGTGGAGCATGTCCAACAGCTCTGGGTTTGACATAGCTTTGTATGTTAGGCAGAGATCGCCTCTGAGCAGGCGATATGCGACGGAGTAAAGCTGGAGTTTTTTTGAGACGGTCTGCATAGGACATCTGTTTGAGGCTGGTAATCCTCTTTGTGAGGTATTTCTGCGGCATTTCCAATTGTTGTAGATGTCTTGTGAGGGACATACCAAAAGGGGTGTTGTACTCTATAATGGGTCTAATGAGTGATGAGTAGAGGGGACCAATGACCTTTTTTCCCTGAATGAGAAACTTTTTGTGATGAGGTGTGCCACATAGAAGGATTTCCTGACTGCTGTGGTGATGTGATTATCAAAGGAGAGACTACTGTCCACCTGAGTCCCAAGGTCTATTATCACACTTTCGGTGTTAAGTAGACTATCGCCTATGTGGTAGTTCATGGGTACAGAGTTTTTACCAAAAGGGATTACAATGCTGTTTTTGGCATTGAGCTTGAGGCCATGGCTTTGATACTAGGTATCTGTCTCAGTGAGGCCCTTTTGTAGGATGTCCACATCATTAGGAGTTTTGATTATTGTAAAAGGAAACACTTCAAAGATCAATACACGTTAGGTTCAAGCAAGGCACCCTTTATTACTTGCAGTAAGGAGACAAAGCATGTAGGTACAAGGTTTGTCTGACTTTCTAGTGGTCAGTATGTTATTCTTATACAGTTCTCTTCATGTCACATAGAAAATGTTACTAATCTACTGCTGACATAGTTGGACACAGCTTTCTGTATGTTACACAGAAAATGTTACCAGGCTTATTGCTGACATGGTCAGATTATTGCTGTCTTGCAAAAACATTTGAGAAAAACAACCTGGCCTTGGGCTTATTTTAGCCCACCTTGTCTCTTCAATTCTTCCATTGTACAATTCTAATACATGCGATACATTTTGTTTAGATTCAAGGTACATTTCTAGCTTTGGCACAAGTAGTGCTGACTATAGTTTAAGCTTAAACATCTATTGTTTTCTTTATCAAGACTTCTAGCAGCTGCACATTTTCTCATGGCATAAGCAGAAATAGAAAGTATCTTATTAAGTTTCTGGTAGCTGCACATATTTTCATTGCATAAGAAGAATAAAGTGTCTTTTATTAAGTTTCTAATAGCTGTGCAGATTCATGCAGTATGAACAGTATAAATGTATTAACCCTTGTAAGCCCTTAATGTACTAAGCATGCACATTGCTATTATGCATTTTCCTAACATTTCCCCCCTTTTAATGCTTTTATTCTACTTTCAAAACAAGCAGAAACAGTTTTTTCTTCCCTTAACCTCTTCCTACTCAGGATTTGCAGTTATGAGTGTCATTTAGTTTAAACCCATGAAAGCATTTTCAATTTTTCAGTAACTCTTCGAGTTCGGCATCTTGGTATAAGGTTTCCGAAACTGAAATGTCTACAAAATGTTTAATTAGTCCTTTTATGCAGGGGATGCAGCAGCACCCACATACCATCAGTAGAGCTATCCCTACACAGATGGCAATCAGAATGTTCATCAGGATACTGCCCCACCCCCCCCAAACAATCTCTGGAAAAAGTCTGTCAATGGATTTGGTCCTGGTTTGGTCATGGTCAACACCTGCTGGATTACCTCAAGATGGTTGTCTATGTCGTGTTTGTGGTCAAGAATATATGAACAGCACTCCTCCTGGATTAAAATGCATGTACCTCCTCTCGCCGCTAGGGTGAAGTCAAGAGTCATGCAATTTTGAAGTACCACTGTTCTCATGGCAGTCAGTTCATCGGTTACCAATTCTAGGGCAAAAAAGGTTGCATTACTCATTATTTCGAGAAGCTTAGACAATTTTCTCAGTTCCCAGATTGATTTTGTTGCTCCATATGCTGGTAATACGCCTACCCATGATATGACAGTATCACTCAGATGCATGTGTGATAGTCCTTTGTTATTTCCAGGGCCGAAGTCATGATGGTATTTCCAGGGTGCATTGATTTGTCCCACTGGATTGACAGGCTTCTTGATTTCTTGGACATTCCGAATCTTCCCTTGAGGTAAAACTGTCGTGTGTCGTATGGCCGGATCCAGGTATCCCAAAAAACAATTGCCGGACCCATTCTCGGGTAGCCATTAATATGCTTTTTTTCCGCATATAAAGTAACAATCTTCCACTTTAGTAGTAACTTTACTATACCCTTGCTCTGCATGAAACATTTTTCTGTCGATTATAGACAGTTGTTTGTAGAGATTAGCATTAAGTTTTACTTCTTCAATTGTCCTATGCATCAGTTTAACAAATGAATCATAGCTCGTGCTGCAATAGAATCTGATGTTATCAGATTTAGTGTAGCATCTATAGGGAACAGTTACATTGCAATAGCTCCAACCCACCTTGACTGTATCGTTCTTATAAAAACACACAGTTCCTTTCTGTCAAATAGACAAGTGCAATGCTACCTTATCTTTTGATGTGACATCTGATGTATCATGAATTAAGTTTTCCCAGGTCTTGTTAGCCCCTAGGGGAACTGCAGTTAACAGTAGCCCCCCATATGCTGTTGGTAAAGCTGTGCAAATCCAGCAATTTGAAACATTGAAGGTTTCAGCATACACATATTTAATTGCCTGGTAAGTATTAAAGTTTGGGTGCCACTATATTTAATTTCCTGGTAAGTATTAAAGTTCGGGTGCCACTCTGCAAGCTACTTGCGTGGCTGAGAAAAGAAATGGCCACAATAAAAAGATTATTGTCACCAGTACAGTCAACAGGATGGTCATGTAATATTTTTGTGGAAACGGTTGTTCTGCATTTCTGTTTTCTCCGGTTCTTCCAAGTAGGTGTATTTGGATCTTACTGGATTCCATCATCTTATTTTGGACACATGACCTTATTCTCTGCCCTAATAGGACCTTCAGCACCGATGGTTTCTTCACTGGATTTGAGATGGATCAGTCCTATTGATCTGATCCCCCTTTGTAGCCAGACTTTGTGCTTAGGGTCCCGATGGAGAGGTAAGATCTTTGTCCAATTCAAAGTTCTTTACCAGCTTGCGGTGCGTCAGGTGTATCCACAAAGCTCGTTCGGCTATTTTGACTGCAGTAGGTGTTGAAAGAAGCACCTGGTAGGGACCTACCCACCTTGGCGATGCCCAGTTCTTTCGCTTCACGATTTTAATCCATACCCAGTCTCCTGGCGTCACTGCCACTTCCGATGTTTCGGTTTGTTTTTTATCTGAAACAGAATTTGACTGCAACAGATGTTTAGAACTCAACAACTTTTTCATATATTCAGCTAGTGTAAAATCGGCTTCCTGGTCTGATGACATGAGAAGTTTCCACTGGGGTGTATAATAAGCTCTTCCAAACAGCTTTTCAAAAGGAGTCAATCCTTTTGCTATAGGGACAGTTCTCATGCTCAACAGTGCCAGGGGTAAACAGTACAAACAAGTTTTTCCTGTCTCAGCTATTAATTTTCTCAATTTGCTTTTTAATATACCATTATGCCTTTCAACCAGCCCTGCAGATTGTGGATGGTATGCACAATGATTTTTTAAAGAAATACCAAAATGCTTACTTAACTGCTGTATGGTTTGATTTACAAAATGTGTACCATTGTCACTGTAGATTCTTTCCGGAATGCCAAACCTAGGAATAATTTCCTTGACAAGTACTTTTGCCACTGTAGCTGCATCTGGATTTTTGATTGGAAAGGCTTCCACCCACCTGGAAAACATATCTATAATGACAAGACAATACTTTTTATTTTCACATTTGTTCAATTCTATGAAATCCATACAGATAGTGTGAAATGGATATGGTGGTGTCGGGAAACTCCCTTGCTTGGGCTTTATCGCCCCCTGTGCATGATGTTTGTTACAAATCTGACACATCAAACAAAATTTTTTAGAGTAGTTTGTAAATCCGTACGTTGTGAACACTTGGTTCACCAGCTGTACCATCCCCCCTGTTGAGACATGGCATTGCCCATGGCTCAACAATGCTGCATAGCGAAACAAATTAGAGGGTAGTATCGGTTTTCCTTCTTTAGAGATGTACAGTGCTTTTTCAAGGATTGCTCCTCGTTTTATCCATCGCTGTTTTTCAGCTTGCGTAGTGAGTGTCTGCATTGTTTTTAACATGTCTAGATCTAAGGTTTAAGATGGTTGCAATTCCTTATTTAAAAGAAATACTTCTGTGGCCGCTTGTTTTGCAGCTGTATCAGCTCTCGCATTACCTTTTGAAATCCTATCCTGTTGCTTGGTGTGAGCTGTACATTTGCAAATGGCCACTTTCTGAGGTAACTGAATAGATTCTAAAAGATCTAAAATAAACTGTGCATGATTTATAGGTTTTCCAGTAGATGTTATCATTCCCTGTTTTTTTCTCTGTTGTGCAAACACATGTACAGTGGAAAAAGCGTACTGGCTGTCAGTAAAAATGTTTACACATTTACCCTTTGCTAGGGTACATGCCCGTGTCAGGGCAATCAATTCTGCTGCCTGTGCAGATAAATAGTGTGGTAAAGATTTTGCTTCTACAATCTCAGTATCAGAGACTACTGCATATCCTACTAGGTTTTTTCCTGCAGGACCCCTTTTGCACAAGCCATCCATGTAATATGTCACCTCGGCATTGTCCAAGGGGATGTCCGTGAGATCTTTTCTAGGTAGGATCTTTTGTTCAATTACCTGCAGGCAGCAGTGGGGTGTGCCATCTGCAGGGGTTGGGAGCAGCATAGAAGGGTTCAAAGTTGTATATCGTTCAATTGTCATATGAGGTTGGCTCAACAATATAGTCATGCAGGAAAGATGCCTAGCAGGGGAGAGATATGCCACTTTTTCTTGCAGTAAAATGATCGCGACTGCATGGGGCACTCTCAGAGTGAGAGGGTGGAACAAGACTACTGAGGCTGAAGCCTGCACTGCCATTGCAGCTGCAACTACTGCTTGTACACAGTGGGGTAAGGATCGTGCCACTGGGTCTAGTTGTGATGAATAGTACGTGATGGGGCGTTGCTTATCCCCATGCTGTTGTGTTAATACTGATGTCATGTAACCCTGCTTGCAATCTACAGTCTGGAAAAAACGTTTATGATAGTTTGGCAATCCCAAAACTAGTGAGGACGCTATTAACTGCTTTAGTTTACAAAAGGCAGACTCTGCCTCTGGTGTCCATTGTAACAAATCATGCGCTGCCATAGGCATCTTATATATAAGGCCAGTTAAGGGCGCAGATTCCAAAGCATAGTTTGGAATCCAGCTTCGGCAAAAATTAGTTGTACCCAGGAAGGACATCATTTCCTTCTTGGTAGTGGGTTTTGGTGCTTGTAAAATTGCTACTTTTCTGTCCTCATCTAACGTTCTACCTTCCTTGGATATTACATATCCTAGGTATTCAACCTGTTTTTTCCAGAGCTGCAGTTTGTCTTTGTTTACCTTATGTCCCTCAGCAGCTAAAAATAGTGGAAGTGCTATGGTATCTTCCTTACAATCCTGCTGGGTGGGGGCCGTCAGCAGAATGTCATCAACATAAAATAAAACCTGGCTACCTCTTGGTGGGTTGAATCCCGCCAAGTTGCTTGCCATTTCTTGTGAGAATATCATTGGACTTTCACAATATCCCTGTGGTAGGTGTGTATATGTATATCTTTTTCCTTGAAATGTAAATGCAAGCCAGTACTGGCTATCAGGGTGTATCGGTATTGAAAAGAATGCGTTGCTAATGTCTACCACAGAAAAATACTTTTGTTGAGGTTTTAAGTCATTCAACAGGGTGTGTGGATCTGGCACTATGGGTGCCCTTGGTATTACCGCGTCATTTACAGCTTACAAATCCTGGACCATACGCCATTCTCCATTGGCTTTTCTAACTGGAAATAAGGGTGTGTTACATGGTGAATCAGGAGATTCTATTAGTATCCCTCCTTTAAGTAAGGATGCTATAATAGGCTTTATCCCTGCCTCTGCATCTTTTCTTAAGGGATACTGTCTTTTTTGTGGTCTGAATGCTGACTTTGGCGTGATAGTGACTGGCCCCGCTGTACGAATGAGTCCTACATATGATTTCCCTGTTGACCAGAGAGTCTCTGGTACACCTGGAAAGGCGTTTTCTTCCTCCTTTAATAGGAGTGTCCATCAACTGTCTTTGCTAGATTGTAAGTGCACAGCTGGGTTGGTCTGAGTTATCCAATTCAATTTTTGTACTTGTATCCCCTGTCCTGACAGTTCTAGTTCTGTCTGTTTCTCCCATCTCGTGGCTTTTTCTCCTAGGTCTGCCCATTTTATATTTTTGTTTTTAGTTAAACTAACATGTGGTAATCGATTAGATTTATAAAGTGCAAAAAACTCCTGGGGCAGTGAACAGCTGGCTACACTGTTCCCTTCTGTGTCCCAGTACAGGTTACGCAGCATCAATCTATTTGTATGATTCTTAAATAATTATTTTTCATATTCCTTATCAGGTCCTGGTGTGTTACAAAAATACAGGGTACAGTGCAACAGGTGTTGCTTGTCAATGTTAAGGGAGGGAAACTTACTGATGGCTATGCTCATTAGTTCCTCGGTCACAGTTCTTGGACCAGTCGTAACCAAGTCCTGGCTGTACCAGTAAAACATTTCACCCTCCGATTGCACCACAAAGGTATTATTTTGTCACTGTGTTTCCATACCCTGCATGGTTGGGACTACTGCTATACCAAATATCTGCATGAGGTCTCTGCCCAAGAAATTTACTGGGCATTTTGCAGAAACTACAATTTTGCTTTTCTGTGTTAATCCTGAAACTGGATCAGTTATTGCAATGTTACGGGAGAGAGGCTCCTGATACAGCTGTCCATTAGCTGCTTTGACCAGTATGTAATCAGGTGACTCTATGTTTTCTGGTAGTTTGGAGGGGTGTATCAGGGTCCGTGATGCCCCTGAATCACACAAAAATGTGACCTCCCTTCCTTCTACCAAGAGTGTAACTTCTGGTTTTGTGTCTGCTAAATAGAGCTCCAGGTTCAACAAAGCTAGATCTAATATTTTGTTTTCTTCATTGTCACTAACTTCCTGCACTTCCTCTACTCCCTCTTTCACATTCTCATTTGTCCTTTTTTTACTAGCCACTTCTGGTGATTCTTGACTATCATATAGTCAGTCCTCATCCTCCTTGTCTTCCATTGTTGCCTTCTTATTTTTCCTGCAATCCCTTGCCAAATGTCCCTTTTCACCACATTTAAAACATTCTCCCCTTTTCTTACGCCCTTCAAAGTCCTCTGATCGCTGATCAGACTGCTTGTTTCCCTGTGCATTTTTTTTGCCCTTTTTTCCAGACTGCACTACATAAACTTCTGCTCCGTCTTCTACAGAAAATAATTGAGCTTTCTTTTTCTTTTTGCTATTAAAATGCCTTTTGGCATGTCTAGCATATTCAAGTAATGATTGTAACCTGCTGGTACGATGGTCTACCATGTGTTTTGTAATAAAAGTGCTTATAGGCGCACTACTGCCTTTCAAAAATGCATTCTTTAACTGCTGTTCATATGGGGAATCTAGCATTTGATCTTCAGGAACCTGCATTCCACAGTGGTTATTAAAACATTCTAACAATCTGGCATAGTACCGGTCAATTGTTTCACCTTCTTGTTGGATGCATTGATTAATGCAAGTTCAGTCTGCCCTAGGTTTCCATTTTAAAGAGATGCGGTCTGTAAGACCTTTTACTCTTGTGTCTAATTCTGCGATGCTATGTCGGAGGGGTCTTTGTGCAGTGTCACGAGGGTTCCAGTTGCCACAAATCATGTACCAATCTGGCCCTACAATTTGTCTAACTACTTTTTCTACTTCTTCTCCGTTTAAGTTATAACTTAACCTCATTCCTTGTAAGTCTTCTGAGAATTTTCTAAAATTAATCTTCGGATGGGGAATTCCCTCAGTGACTTTCCGGATATCTTCCAGAGTCCAAGGTCTATATATATCAAGATAGTTGGGTCCTGATTGTTCTAACCTGCCTGAGGATTAGGTACTTCTATGAGCGGGCATATTTCTTCTTCTTCTCCTATAGATCGTGAATTCTTAACTATTTGCCATAACTCAATACCAACTAGTTTGCAGTCATCTGCGAACTTCGTTAGCCAAAGACCTTCTGTGTTAGCCTGTACTTCAGAGAAGTAGATACCAAACAGGAGAGGACCCAGGACTGAACCCTGTGGAACTCCAAGTATCACTGGTCTGAGGTTGGATTTGGAGTCTGCTACTTTCACAGTTCTTAAGCAAATAAGTTGAGGAATATGCTTCTGTTGGTTTGACAACACTAAGTGTTTTACTGGCTTTCAAAGCCAGTAAAGCCCTTCACAATCCTACATTTTTTGTACCTGGTAATACGTGGAGCAGATAAACCTCCATGCACTATAAAGAATTATGATTGGGTTACTGAGCATAACCTTTTATTAAGTTTCCTCCATACTCTCAAGGCAAATTTCTTGGCATCCATGTCTCCAACACATAGTAACTTGGTTTTGATCACGTCTACCCTGAACATCCACCTCATATAAAGTCTTTTCAGATGATAGTATTCAAAGTCCACCCTCTTCATAAATAACTGCTTTTTCAATATAACAAATCTCAATATGCCAGTATCTAGCACTAATGTGTTCACTTTGAACATTCATTACACATACATAACCTTAGAGCCACTATTTTGCATTGATGAAATGCTACTATGTTTCATTGATGGTATTTTGTATTATCTGAGACAGGGATGAAGCCACACTGAATGACATTTACAACCATATCTGTAATTGCACTAACTCCCTGAGATTCACAACCTCTCACACCAAGTCCTCGGTCAGCTTTTTAGACATAACCATATCTACAGACACTAAAAAACAAAATGCCTGTCCAATAATCTGTTCAGAAAACCAACCAGGGTTAATGTGCTGGTGCAGAGTAATAACCAAATAATGCCACATATTTGAGTTTCAGACTTCATGTCATTCAAAAGTTAAGATACATGCTAACACAAATCCTGTTATTCTAGCAGTTTTCTAAGTTTCTAAGAAAAATTTTTAAAATCTGTTCCTATTTTTGGGCCTTTGTTCCCACATTATTTTAGGCTTTGTCCAGATTTCTTACATTAAGAGGTTGAAAGGTATGCCTACAATAAGACTTCCTGGCTAGGGGGTACAGCAGTTGATTACTGAATTTCATTCTCAACCCTATCATAGGTTCATAGGTGTGCACTAGGCTAATGGCCCTGCAGCCTTTACAAGCCTAGCCCATAGGATTACCTTGGCATTGTGCCACCTGACCTTAGTTCCCAGTGTCTCTGTCGAGTAAAGCCACTGGAGTCATCTCCGGAGCGAATTTTCTATTTCGCATCCACTCATCAAGATTTCTCTTGAAGAAGGCCAGTGAGGTGCTCTGCTTGACATGTATGGGAAGTCTATTCTATTGCATGGGCAGTCTCTGGGTTATGAACCTGTCCCTCCAGCATGTTCTGTTGATTGTGGTAATGAGGTTGAGGTCTCTGGAACACGTGGTGCGGAGGGATTGGAATTTCTTCAGATGTAACATGTCTAACAGAGCTGGGTCAAACATGGCTTTGTAAGGCAAGTAGAGACTAGTAGGTGATATGAGACAGAGAATAGCTGGAGTTTTTTTAGTCTGTCCATATAGGACAAATGTTTAAGCCCTAGGATCCTCTTTGTGAGGTACTTTTGCAGCCTCCCCAGTTGTTGCAGGTGTTTAGTTAGGAACATGCCAAATGGGGCATTGTACTCAATGATTGGCCTAATAAGGGAAGAGTAGGAGGGAGACAATGACCTCTTTCTTCCTGGATGCAAAACCCTTAGTAATGAGATGTGCCACATAGAAGGACGTTCTGACCACAGTGGCAATGTGGTGGTCAAAAGAGAGGTTGCTGTCAACCTGTGTTCCCAGATCTCTTATAACGCCTTTTGTGTTCAGTGGACTACCATCGATCTGCTAATTCATGGGAACCGAGTTTTTCCAAAAATTGATGACGACACATGGTTCTGACACCAGTCGTTGGTCTCAGTGAGGCCTTTCTGTAGGATGTCAACATCACTTGGGGAGTTAATAATAGCGCCCAACTTGCAATCATCTGCGAACTTTGTCAGCCAGAGTCCCTTCGTGTTGGTCTGGACTTCAGAGAAGTAGATACCAAACAGGAGAGGACCCAGGACCGAACCATGTGGGACTCCACTCGTGGCTGGTCGGCAGTCTGACTTGGAGTCAACTACTTTCACACTGTGGGTTCTACCTGTGAGCCATTTTGAAACCCACCTAATGATATAGGGATTGATGCCTAGCTTAGTGAGTTTCAGAACTTTAAAGGAGGCAGAAAATTCTATTTTGAGGGACACCCCCCCCCCCCCGGGAGACTCCTATGGCTAAACAGAAGCCAACACCAGGAGCCACAGGTGGAAAAAGAGAAGCATGGCTTCACTTTTATGATAGATTACATAACAATCAGAAGGACTGTGACTGACAACTGAGTGGGTCAGTACAGACAATAAACATCTGGAAAAACTCTTAGGAGTCCATCTGTGTTTTGTTTTGAAGACAGCCAGGAACATTAGGGACTAGGTAGTGTGCATATTCACACTGCAGGCCGAGGTTAACAGATGAACATATCCATGCAGCCCCCCCCTCCCCTTTGGCATGTACTGTAACTACATGACCAACAAAGACTATTTCTTTTGCCAAGTACTCAGGAGAAAAATCGACAGCACTTGTTCTGGTAATTGCAACTTTGCTTTTATGATATACTGTGCACAGTGAAAGGGCTGCAGTTGTTTTTATGTAGGAAAAACTGTGAACAAGTTCAAAATCAGGGTTGCACACCACCTGTTTGACATCAGACTCCAGATCCTCAGAAAACAACTAGTCGAGGACTGCTGTGAGTTCCCAGACCATGGAGGTTTGCACTTCCACATCCTGGACAAGCTCACTATAGGTTCACTCTAAGGAAGCAAAAATTCCATCCTCAAAAAAATAGAGTTAAGCTGTCAGATCAAGTTGAACACAGACCACCATCCTGGTCTACACTCAAGCATTTCCATCAAAAGTGTGTTTGCACTCAGGAAACTAAACCATAAATCATACAGCTAAAACACCTGTACTGTCTAACCCAGGACCTGTGCATTGACTGGTAATTATCTCTAATTGTTGCTGTTAATATGAAAAAGTCAGTCAAGAAATTGGAGATTTCTGCATCTACCTAGTACAGTTTACTGAACTAGTAACACAGGAAACTGTTTATTTTTGATTTTTCTTTTTTTGTTATCTCAAGATGTATGCAAATCTAAACAGTAACTGACAGGAGTTTGAAAATGCTTTTTACCTTGTGATGTGTACAAACTTAAACAGCAATTTCGAGTATTTGAAAATGTGTTCTTCTACTGATTTGGTATTTGGGTGTTTCTTTTGTTGTTAGGAGTGAGAAAAGCGGACCGAACACTAACTTCTAGCTTGATTAACAGCTTACACCCACACTGATTACGTCATCCCTTTTGGATCATCTAACCTCATCCTGGGATCCATGGCACCACCACCCACCTCAGGAACTTGCTTAACTGGCCCCTCACCTGATCCTGCCCCAGTGTCCAGCTCTTTATCTGGGCAGACACAGAGATATCTAGCTCTCTTTTTCACTGACTTGACCACCTGGAACCTGAAGAGAGGAAGAATCTGAACAGAACAGCTCTCAATAACTGCCAGACCCAGAAAGAGGCTTGATAGTAAAGATCCCAGACTGGAACACCATAGAACCACTCTCTGAGACCAGGGGCATTCTAAGTCTCACTGTGGAGACCCTACAGCAAACAGGTATAAAAGTTCTAGCCACTTGGCCTGGATATAACATAATTTGCAGTACAGTAAAAATTGCTATCCCAGGACTCCTCTCCACACTGCTGTATTCTTGACATGACAGGCATCATTTGCCTGTGCGCAGTGATCTGAGATATTTATTTTTATTAAAGGTTCTGTATAGTCTGCAGTTCACCACTTGATAGATTTTTATTTCATGGCCACAAAAAACCTATACAAAAGGTCCTGAGGTCTCAAGCTGTACTTACATGTTTTCTCCTACTTGTGCACATTCATGAGTTCTGTAAAAATTAGTACTTTGACTTGTTCCACTGTAAGCTACATCTCTGAATGTACGTATTTTTCAAAAAACGGGATTCACCTAGTGTGGTTTTAAGTAACTACCTTCCCCACATATAAAATGGGCTGCCTTCATCAGAAAGACAAATGGGCACTGGTCACATTAGTCATGTATATGAGCCTCTTATATAGCAGGCACTGCAATCCTTTTTACCAAACAAGAGAAAATTAGTCTTTCAAGATATATTTAAAAAATATGAGCTCCACAAAAGTGGGCACAGCCTCTCATATTATATGTGATACAAAATAGGCTAAGAAAGTCTGGTGACAGCCTCATAAAAGCAGGCATTTTCAATGATCAAACTGTAAACCATTCTATTTGATGGACCTGAGGAAGCTCAGGCAAAAGTGTTTTCATAAATATATTTTTATAGTGGTAGCTCGTGGTGTGCTGTCATTTTTTGTTTGTTAACAAAAAAAATAAAAATAAAAACCTTTTAACTATTAATGAGGTTCCACAGGTTGCTGAGCTGGTAAACCCATATGGGTATTTCAGGAATATTCAAATAAGGGTCTAACCTCTAAGCTTTGGGACTGGCTCCTTCTTTTGTCATCTCCTAGATTTTCCTCCCATCAGCTGTCTGGGACCCTCCCACCCCCTCCCATCCTTGTCATACACTGGCTTTAAATAACTGACCTATTTAATTAAATGAATCAGAAAGAGAACACTCATCCATCTACCTTCTTAACTGAATAAACTACTTACAATTTCAAAAAGGCCCCTTTATTCCTCCCACAGGGAGGGCATCAGAGAGAGAGAGAGTCTCCTAGACCTGCTGGTTAAGGTGATTTCATCTGGATTAATTAATTGCACTCTTGTTACTTGTTAGTCCTGTCACCCTCTGTGTCACAAGTGGGATACCAGACCTGACTTGAGCTTTCTGCATTACCCAAATTTTACAAGGGAAAGAGGAAGGACATTATGAAACAAGATCAGTGATCTTCTGCAAAATCAGATACACTAGCAAGTGTGGAACAAATGGACAAAGCGAGGAACACATTAACATTTTCAACTAAGAATGGTTATGTTGATGAATGAATATGATTTAAAATTATTCAGTCTTATTGACCAAGGGTATTTGTGAAAACCTTTCTTAGCAAAGAATTTGTGTCATACCCTTTCATTTTGGAACAGTGTGAAACACAAAAGTTTTAACACTCAAAATGAAAAACATTTCTCATAATTAGGTACAGCTGAGAGGTGTGTTGTTTGATGTCTGGAACTGCATGATCATCATCATCCATTATGTAAGCATTATTGCATATTAATGTGATGTAGTCTCTTCTCAGATTGTGAAGGATTTTTGCATTTAGTTAAATGTTCATTGTTCTGTGTTTTTTTTGCCAGACATTCCCTGATGCATGGATAGTTCTGTGACTATTTTTTTTTCAGACACTACATGATGCATGGATGATCTAGCTCAGAAAATGTTATGGAAGTATTTTTAACACATCATTTTTTAATGTAATACGAGTAATTTAATCTTAAAAGAAAGCAGACATTGTATTTGTGGATGAAATACTGAAATGCAAAGTTGTCCACCAACAGTAATATCTGCATAAACATCAGTTTTTGTGATGCTGCATTATTCAGATGATTTTAACTTTTCCACAGACTATCACTATTTTACTTAATCTGCGTTGAGAGGTCATTAACATTTAGCACATGTTGACAGGTAGTTAACATTTTTCTTACGACTACATCATGCATACTCTTCTCTTTAAACTCTGTTACATATGGTTGGGTTTTATGGTGTCATGCTAGTGATTTTATGCAATTTGGTCTAATTAATCTAATCCAACCAATAATATACATGTAGTGTATTTCTTCATAACAATAATACATCTATGCAGTCAGCAAAATGGCTATAATTGCTGGTGGGGGGGTTATCTGTCAAAGAAAGCATGCTTTTGTCATCTGTTCATTTTAAGCAGTCTTTAATCTGTCCTTGTAGAACTATTGTGCTTTTGTGAGAAATAAGCTGCAGTACTTTACTCTAGATAGTGTTTATGCAAAACAAACTTGAAACGCATTACACTGGCCATCACTATTATCATTCATTTTTTACCATAATAAGACATCTGAGGTGCACACAGCAACAACGTGGCTATAAGTGCTCCTCAGCCTATAATCAAACACAGATTGCCTGACACATAGTTGAGGCTTTAACAGTCAGCTACATTAGTGCTGGCTAAAACACTTGCAGATAAAGTATGTTGAAGACAACATTATTGACTTATTTCTTCTACAACATAACAGCATGACAAATTCAAGTGATAATGGAAGTTCAGCGACTATGTATTTACAGGACAGTAAATTGGTTTACCTGCCATGGCTGGAACTCCCACGTCTCTGCACATGTACCGTTATAATAAGGGCCTTCTCCACATCTGCACAAAAACATTTTATGCAAAGCATTAGCAACTGAGTAGATGGCATTGTAGACATTGTATGTATTTCTTAAATCAGTTAGTTTAAAAAAATCCAATTTCATGCCATCTAGTGTTTCATTTCCTGCACAGATGTTTGATTCTTTAGTCAAGTTTTTATCAGCTTTATCCAGGATCTGCAGCTTGCAGTCAAAAACGAGTTCCCAAAACATTTTCAAAAATACGTCATCTGGACTCCTATAAGGATTAAGACTGTAAATGTATTCCTTGAATCCTGATACATTTCCTTTTCTAACCAGAATGCCAAGTGCTCCTTGCAATGTTCTCAAAAACTCATCCTTGGAAAACATATAAGACTGTGTCCAGCCATCACTGCCAACCCAGACTTTTCCGGTCACATTGCTCTGTGCATTCACTAGCATGAGAGGGTAGAGGTCAACATCAACAGAATAGATCACTATCACATTAGCAGAGGATTTCTGAATTTTTTTACTTATTTGCTGAATTTTTATGTCAGAATACATTGCTGGTATTGTTTCAGAAAAAGCAATACAAGCCCCAGCTTTGACAAGTTCTTCTTTTACTTTAAGGCTGCCTTGCAGGCCATAGTCACTGCTGTCAGATAGAAGTCCAACCCATGTCCAGCCAAAATATAGAACAAGCTGAGCTATGGCAATGGACTGGAAAAGGTCACTTGGAATTGTTCGGAGAAAAGATGGAAACTGAATTTTGTCACTTAGAGCTGTAACAGTTGCTGAATAACTTATCTGGAAATAAATATTTCACATTTGAATCAGAAGGGAGAGAGATACATTGAGCTAACATTCTAGTACAATATTTACCACCACTAAGCAAAGTCAGCCTACTAGATACATCCTCTGAAAGAACAAAATGGGTTTTCTATATTATATTCACAATCCTGCTTTTCTGTTACAGCAACATTTTACAATGCTTCCCTTAACTGCAATATCAGTAGTGCATTCACTGATAAATATGCTAACACTGCTACAAAGAGAAACTGAAGGGAGTCCAGTGTTATATATAAAACATAAACTGACCAACTCCTGGATGTACCAAACTACAAAGGGGCAGCCTTCCAAATCCTAAAGCAGGTTATAAAAAATATATTAAATCCCTTTGTGGGGATCGTTTTCCCTCACACATTCCCATTAAATAAATAAATACACTACTTCTAAGGTCATAACACCTTAGAAGAAGTTACATTGGTTAAAAGGAACTTCTATAAACTGCTGTATTAGTTCAGCAGTTTTAGTTGGTTGGAAGTTGGGATAGAAAGTATCATGGCATAACAATGAACCCAGATGAAGTCCTACACCATATACAGAAATTAAATTTTGAGCATAGAATAATCTCAGCAAATGTGTCCTGTTGCATTGATAATATGGAAATAAATTTAATATAAAAATATACAGACCATAAATACATGAGTCTATATTAGATAATCGAACTTTTGAAACTTCAACTGTCAAATGGTCAACACCATATGATCGAACTTTTAAAAGTTTGAATATCTAATAAAAAAAAAAAACTACACAAAACACCTACCTGAATGTTTTAAGCAGGGGGGCAAGCCCCCCTACACTCCCCCCCGCTCTTTAAATATACCAACTCCAAGATCACACTACAGTGCAGAAAAGAGAAATCTTCCCATTCCACGCTGTACAGAGATCTCTGTTACAATGTTCGAACATTCAAAAAATCGATCATATGGTGTTGACCATATGTCACTCGAAAGTTTGAATGTTAGAACAGTCAATATAGATCCTAAATAAAATGCTGCAAATGTCCTAAATCAAATATTTCCATTATAGTTTATTGTTAAGAGCTGAAAGTTGCAAACTTCTGTATCTAAACATAAATCTACCTTCCTCCATACATAGTAAACAGGAAAAATCATTACACAACATGTTCCTATTTTCTTGTAATAAGAACTTTAGTAGTCTTCCAGCCCCACTATGCTTATTATTAAAATATTTAGTTACCAGGCTAGTCCTTGTATTATGTCTTATATCCTTCAAAGGTATGGAAATTCCTACCTTGGTGCTAACAATTACGTGTACAAAACAAAATATTTGTACACAGACAAAAAAGACAATAAATAAATAAGTAAATTTAAAGTTTGATCAGTGTATAGTTACAAAAATCAGAAAAGCATTGCCTGCATCCCATCTAATTATAAATGGTATTCTAGTTATTCTAGATAGATCAGTTTACCAGTTTATGCCTCACTGATCTGATACACTATTGAAAAACGCTGTTGAATTTTGTACTCTTTGATCAAACTACATGACTGAACTTGAAAAGGTGATTCTTAGCTAGAAAAAAATATAGGTTGAAGGGTTGAAAGCGTGAACTATCCAGACAGGCCACAGAAACTACACTGATATTCTCTTTCTTGTTGGATACATAGTAGTGAACTCTGCTATATAAAGCAATGCCTGATTTGGCCAAGTTTGAAAGTCTAGGCCTGGAATGTACCACTCTGGAAACTAATACCAGACCAGGAACTTAATACAGTCAATAAGTGAAAGAAATGACAGATACATTACAGAATGCCTTTCAGCACTATGGAATAAGTGTTCCCTTACAGCTACAAGATACTATCAATTAACTTCCTTCAAAAACAATTAATGTGGGGTTACAGCAGTCAAGGTACTTAAAAATATATAGATGATATGCTTGACAGCAAAATCTATTAATCTGATTCTACACAAATGTGGTGCCCTTAATAAGAAGAATACAGTTAGAATACCCATCTCCCAGGTAACGACCTTTCCCTCACTCTAGCCCTTCATCCATATAAAAATTCTACAATGTGCAGATTGATAGTGCCTTGTATGAATTTATTAACCAATGAAATGTTACTTGTTTGTGAAGAAGTGCCTCCTGCTTTCCTTAAACTTTTCCATTACATTACACTCACACTTCCTTAAGATGTTTCCCTTTGTCTTTTTATGTAGTGAATATAAAAATGCAACTAAAAATACTAAAATAAAGTGAAATGGCGTGATAAAAGAACAGACAAATATGACATCACATCTGCTTTTTAAACATCAAACATGCCAAAAATCATCAAATGAAAAGAATCTAGAACAGTGAAAGCTCAGAATAAAACTAATTTGTTAAACATTTAAACTAAACAACTAAATTATTTTCCTAGAATAGCAAATCAAACCTCAAAACATCTTACATCCCTGCAACAGGAGGGATTGCTCCCATGTCCCTAAAATTACCACCTAATGGAAGGGTAAATTATGTTAATGAGGTTAGAGAGAATACAGTTTTAAGTCTTTGGGTTTCAGGATTTTTGTGGTTCATTTCCATATAAAATACAGAATTTTCAACTGATTATACTATGGCATTATACTTAACCGACAATGACAATGCCCAATAATGCAAAAGCAGTCTGAGAATGCATCAACCTGCTCCTTCAATCTGGTCACTGTCAGACACCTTCATCCATATCATATCTTGATGACAATGAATTAGCAAAGCATTTTCTCAACTATATCTATGGCGCTCTTTACAAAATTGTGTCAAACAATTCTATGGTTAACTTTAATAATAGCTCCCAATCTTAGCTGTACTACTTTTATCCTCAATATAGTCCCAAAGACCTGGAGCATCATTAAAAAAAACTTAAACCTGGGTGTATATTGCAGCTGCATGCATGGCACAGAAGGATAAAGCCCTTACTCTGACTCACACAGTCTGGAAATGATTTGCATCTGAGGCACTGAACAGACTGGTTTGTCAATTTGAAGATAAGAGGCTGACTCTGGCTTGTCTATCCTGAGGAAAGGGATAGCAGCTTGGTCTATTGCATTGTAGATACCCAGCAGAAGCTTGTTGTTTGCACAGGGAGCAGAAGGACTAGGGCCATGCTTATCCACCATGCAGCATGGTGAACCAAGGACATGGTTATCCACTATGCAGCAAGGTGATGTGCTGTAGGCAGCACTGGGGCTGCAGAGTGGAGCATGCACAGTCGTGTGGGGCTGCCATTATGAGAGGAAATGTCAAGCTGCCAATAGGGAATGTGAGGTTATGGACTAAAAATTAGAAAATAACCTCCCACCCCCTGACTAGTGTGTGTATAGATAGATAGAACTAGGTCTGCCAAGTAGTTTTTTAGTCTTAGGATAAGCAGGGTACTTTGTTAAATGTGAATTCCTTTGAACGGGGGGCAGGGGTAAACCCAGACCTTTGGACTACAGGAGCAAGGGAAGACCTGGCAAGACAATGCAGGAGAATTTTAGGATGAATGGGGATCAAACTCCCTATGTGGCCACCTAGATGATAGCTACTCCAGTCAGAACAAATGGGCTCAAGATCAATGGAAGGACTGACAGCTGGCAGGTGTAACGTAGGAAAAAGCATATAATACAAATCAGGTCTATAGCCTTGGAAAGCCTTCCTCCAAAATTTTCAAAGATTTAATCTGGATTTATTTTATATCCTTTCAAAATCATTAATAGTTCCATAAGAGAAGATCATATCTCACTTGTTTGGAAACAAACACTCATAGTCCCATTGCACAAAACTGGTTCTTCAGTCATACTGAATAACTATCTGTCAATTTTCTTACTTTCACTGCTTTTCAAAAACACTAGATAAGTATGTTAACCACCAACTTTTACAGCATTCATTAAACTCCAATATCATGTCTTATACCCAGCATGGCTTCAGGCCCCTCCATGGTACAAGTAAAACACTTTTGGACACTTTGCAATACACGCACAACCAGTTAGTCAGTGCTAACTGTGCTGGTGCACATTTCCTTCTGCTTTGCAAAATGTTTGATACTGTTTTTCTTTCTAGATTAACAAAGATACTGGTTAGTCACAGTTTCACACTTAGTACCACCAAATAATCCTTTCATTATTTTCCCAGATGTTTAAAAGCTATAAGATGGAACTGAGTCATTTCTCTATTCCATCCTAACAATACTGGAGTTCCCCAAGGTTCACTGCTAAAGCAACTCCTCTACACAATTACGTGAATGACGTGGTTAATCACTGTGGAACTTCAAAGCTTATTCAATATGCTGATTAACTTACAACCATACCAGCTGATCACTCTCTGGAGAATGTTTACACTAAACTATAAATCTGGTTTCACTCTTCACAATTCTGGCTCAATGCTTTGGGCTTATACCTCAAGGTTTTAAAATTAAATAAATACTATTTAGACCTGCAATTGCTATTTCTAACCATGCCACAACTCTTAGCTCACCCCCACAATGTGGCAATCAAGCCCTCTTTTAGCATCACTGTACTACATTCCACACTCAGTGAGGAAGTAACATCCACAAAGCTAGAAGCTACAGGTGAGAAATGCAGGACAAAGACCAGACAGAATCTTAGCAGGTTAAGGAAAGCTAAGACTGAATGCCAGACATATACCTAGTACCATATATTTTCTACTCAGTATCTCTGCATTAAAATTTCATCTCCTTTGTAATCTGTTTGAGCGGGAATATAACAAAGCAGCCAGATTTACTGCAAACCATCACGGTAGAACATATAATTATTTGTCCTTAAGTAACTTGCATTGGTTGTATTTCAGTCATTAGTTAATTGTAATGTAGTTACATTTTGCTCTTCTCATCTAACCACTCTTTGTTTGTCTTAGACTATTATCTGGAAGCCTTCCCCATGAGCTCGAGACATCTGTATAAACATTAGTTGTCATACCAAAAACCAAAAATAAACTCTGTGATTCCAGGTATGCGGCTGCAATTGTTAATCACTGAAACAAACTTCTATATAATGTTTAGTACAGTCCAGAGAGGAACATTTGCAAGTATTCTCTAAAAGACTACATAAAGTATGACTGGCTCTGCAACCATGGTATTACCTAAATCATTGGTTGATTACCTAAAAGAACTTGACTTAACCTACAAAAGTCTACTCTCTTGAGACATAAGCCTACTTGCCTGAAGTCTCAGTTTCTGTATAATAATGGTGTTTTCTTCCTGTTTCAGTCTTACCTCATACAGGACTACATTATTTGCCACAGATATGGTGTATCCTTCACTTGTTGATGTTAATAGACATTGATGACTCTTACAATTTACCCACGATTGGTATGTGGACAACCACAATTACTGTAATAGTGAAATAGTATGTATACTGTCTCTACATTAAACATGATAATTTTACTCATACTTGAATTACTGAAGTATTTTCATATCACTCTACTTTACATTTTCAAACCACGGGTGTTAAAATTTTATCAACGTTCATAAAATTATTTCATATATTTTTCTTGTGTATTACTGCCTTCATTGTTTGCCTTGATCATTGTTAAACCGGCACATTTTCTTTTGCATGTCTCCTTCCCAAATGACATTTTAAAAACTGGAATTTTGAAAAAAAAAAACAGAAATTTGGAATTTGGATTTGTTTTTTAATTTTATTTTCCCCTCACATGCAAAGGTGGTATGTGTGTTTTGTGTGTGTGTGTGTGTGTGTGTGTGTGTGTGTGTGTGTGTGTGTGTATAGATATATATATATATATTTGTGTGTGTGTGTATGTATGTATGTGTGTGTATGTGTGTGTATATATATGTGTATATATATATATATATATATATATATATATATATATATATATAGTTATAGATATATATATATATATATATATATATATACAGATTGGGAGTTGTAATGGTGAAGCCACACAACAAAGAGTTATAGGAGGCTAAAAAAAAACATAAGTAATTTGTGAATTCTGAAACTATGCTCTTCTGAAATTATAGTCTTTGCAATTTCAGTAGGCGTCTCCTAGTTATTATTGTTATGCATGAAGCTTTTCTTCTTGGGAGTCCACTTAAAATGTGATTTCTGACATGAATGTTTCCAGTTAACTAATGCAAGAAATAAATAACTCATCTTACCCTGAAGAGTATAATTGTACTGCTTGCTTTGAATTTGCAGTCCTAGTGTTTATTTGACAAACAGGCTGGTAATCAACGTACCCATTTTAATTTCCCCACACAAGACTAAAGGAGCATGTTTTAACATACATAGTCTGTAAATTCTTGGCACTTTTTTCACAAAACAATCACACTTTAAACATTTTAAAAGTTCATGTTTGGGAGATAATTACATACATGTTAATATAAGGTTAGTATGGGACCAGCTTCTTAAATAGGTTATAACTCTCTAATAAATGTAACACCTGCTGAATATGTAGCTATATCTTAAAAATATTATTAATCAATGGACATGGTACTTACTATGCAATGGTCTTAACTGTTTATAACAAGGTAGAAAATATATATTTCTAGGCAAAACAACCCAAGGCTTATTACTGATTTCAGAGGAGGACCATTTTGAGCTAAAACTGCTTCCCATATTATGAAACTAGACAAAGATATATTGCACTGCAGCAAAGATAAGTTACTAAAGGCTTGGGCAATTACAAATGAAGGGTGATTAGAATTTGAATGCCCAGAACTAGTGGCTGGCAAGTTGACTGATTTCATCAGTCTCAGGAGAAAACCTCCTTGCCTTAATATTTTCATTAATAACTGATCACCCCCAGAAGGAGGATGCAAATACATTGGAAATGACTACTCGACAACTACAGAAGGGAAAATTATATTGTTGATTATTTTAGTTAGAATACCCTGGACTGCATGAAGCGGGAAATCACAGAACAAATGAATGAATACAACAGTCAGTATCTGAGACAGAAAATGTTTTATAGTCAGAAATATTCATACCATTTTTATTTTATTTTCTGTTAGGACTAATTTCACCTGTTTCATGGCATTATAAACATTCCACCAATGGGTAAAAATACTGTTGTCATTTTTAAATAAATTAATAAACAAAGATGGTTAAAAAACTGTTGCATCTAACATAACAAAATTAGTTTTAAACTAGTAGGCTTGTTAGAATAAATAACAAGACAGGTACTGATTCACTGTTTAAAAAGAACCATATTACTGTATGCTGAAAACTTTAATATCTGCTGACTTCTTTTATTTTATTTTTTTTTGCAAATATATTTATTGAAAATGTATTCAAAGGCAAACATGGACAACAAAGACATAATCACTAAAACAACAAACATAATACTACACACATTTAAATGGTCTTCTTTTATATATGAAATAACCTAAGTCAGCTACAACTATATGCACTATATACAAAACATAGCACTGATAACTTACAACTTCTCCTTATTTTGATATTTATATAAACTTCGTGACTTCTATTAATATACCCACAATCATTACAATCAAAACATTTAAACATTCCTGTAGAACCAAATCACATCTCTGACAAGAACTATTTAATCCACTTTGAAAACAAATCTTCAAAATTAGTTCCCCTTAAGAAGATTGTATAAATAATTTTATCCATCCACAAACCCTTTTTCCCATTTTTACATATGGGGTTGGGGTGTCACTTCAGCAGTGACATTCATTTAAAGCCAAGGTTTACATTGCCAGGTGGCTAGCCCTGTTGCGGTAGTTCATCCACACAACATACTTGCATGCTCACTCACACCTATGGCCAATTTAGAGTGTCCAGTTCACCTACTGCATGTCTTTGGAATGTGTCAGGAAACCAGAACATCCAGAGGAAACACATGTGAACAACTGAGGACATACAGACTCTGCACACAAGGCACCCTGCCAAGAATCAAACCGGGAAACCTCTTGCTGTGAGGTGACAATACTAACTGTTGCACCACTGTGCCGCCCTTTTGTATAAATCATTATAATATCAAAATTCCTAGTCACTTCATGTAAAATAAAAGTGTGTCATGTGTATTGCATGTTGTTCTCTTTGCCAAGCTTTCTATGTTGGATGGATGACCAGAGATTTGTACCCTAGAATTTATGAGCATTTCTATGCTATAGAAACATCCAACAAGAAGAATGCTTTGGTTAGGCATGCTATATTTTCTGCTACTGATGCTCTTTTTAATTATAATAAAAGGCCTGATTCAGAAGTTTGTTAGACTGGAAAGAATATCTGTGGTAAGTGAGACTGAATGAAGGCTGTTTTTCAGGAATCGATGGCTAAGAAAAATTTTTAAAGTGTTTTTAAAAAGAAGGAGGTTAAGATATTAGTTATGTGACTTTGTCAACTTTATAAGTGGGTGCTTCTGTTTTCACATCAGTCTGATGAAGTTCATTTGAATGAAAGTGCTTACCCAAGTGGAATAAAGTTTATGTTATTCTGTTGTTTTTTTTTTTTTATTTTATTTTCAGTTACTTATGACAGTTTTTCTTATTTAGGTGTTTTTTGACATTTTTTGAGTGATGGTCAATCCTAACAGCAAGAGTTTGTCACAAGATGGATCTAGGTTTCTTGTTCTTCAGATTGGTTTTACATTAATGATATACTGAACAGCCCTCTTCTTGATAACAAGGAAAGTTCTGTTAATCATGTTAATAGCCAATCAATGGTAAAGAATGCTACTGTTTTGAGCAGTTTGTTGAATGAATTGTTCAATAATTGTTTGGCAAAACCCATTAACTCTTTTGGTTGTGCTTCCAGTACTGAACACTCTTCTGGAGTCGTTGACTTAACCAAGGGTTTTAATAGTTTTGAGAAGAATTTGTTTGTATCTTCAGTGGGATTTGATGTTTTTTTAAACTTGTTTGGCAGTTAAAAGGGTTTTCCAAAGTCTTAGACTTTTGCTTATGGCAGCAGGTAATGAGTTTTATGATAATTTGATTAAGAGATGGAGGGCTCTTAATGAGAAGATGGGTCTTGAATATTTCCAAATCCTTCTTGATCATAATGGAGAAGAAATGAAAATGTTAAATTTGTTGATTAAAGAACAATATCAGCAGCTAAAAGACCTTACTATCTGTTCAAATTTTGATGCTAAAATGGAAAGTATTTAGAGTAAATTGATTGAAGAAAATGACATTCAAAATAAAAGTAAGTTGAAAAAGTATGTAAGAGACTTAAAGGATTATAAGAAAGGTATTTTTATTATCAGCTACACCAAAAATAAGAATGCCCAGGTGAATGAAGATACTACTAATGTTTTCTCTGATGTTAAAAGTCAATATATGGAAAAGAATTATTGTACAACCAGTAGATGATTCAGTGCCTATACATGTGTCATAAAGGCTAGCCAGTACATGTATAAATTATTCTAATGCTTGTGAGCCATCTACCAATCAACTTATGACCAAAAGAGCACATGGTCATCAGTATAAAACAGTGTATCAAAATATTGAGTTGATTAATAAAACGTGGGCCCAGGGTTGTTGCGCACACTCTGAGTAGTTATGGAAGTTCAAAAAATAGCAAAGGACAAACAAGCAAGCAACCAGTGAAAACAAAAAAAACAACTGAATTGGAAAAAGAAGTTTCAAAAGATAGTGAGCATGCCAGACATTACTAATAGTTAATTTATGTGATTATGTTTTGAATGAAGTCGAACTTAAGGTTTTGGGAAAATGATGGTTGTTTGTTCCATCTGCAAGGGCAGATGTGACTGAAACTTTAAATTTGTTAAGGGACTTTATCAGAAAAGTAAATTATAAATTTTTATTTTATGGGCATGTTTATTTTGTGAGCATTGTTCTACAAGTTTGTTTTAAAAAACTAGCATTTTTAACCTCTCTCTTTTACTGAGATTGAAGCTTTTTACAAGTGAATGAAAATGATATTAGAGAGTTACTTATGTTAGTCATCTTCTTTATTAAAACTTGGATTGTAATGAAGGAAAGGTTTTAAAATTTTAAAAAGTAATAGAGATTTTGATTACTAAGGCAGATAAGCACAATGTTATAGTTGTTTTGAATTACAATGACTATTGCATTGAAATGAAAGAATGCAATTCCAGCTTCTATCAAGAAATTAGCTAGGTGCTATTTGAAAGGCATATAGATCCATTGATTCTTTTATTAAAGATTGGGTAGTTGAGGCTAGGACAGATAAAGACTTGGCTGAATTTTTTAATGTCAGTTCACCAAGGATAAGTCAAATGTTTGGGTTACCTAAATAGATAAAGATCAGGACAAACATCCAATGAGGCTAATTGTGGTTATGAGTGGAAGTAAGACTGACGGTATGGGTATTTTTGCAAATGAAGATCTGCAAAAGGTTATTCCAAAGAACTGTATTATTATAAAAGACTCTCGTGAGTTATAGCTGATGTTCAAATGCGTGAAATGGATTAGTCTGTAATGACAGATTTTCATTCTTTATACACTGTCGTACATAATGGCATTGGCCTTGAACTGCTGCTTAGAGAATTGATCAAGCTGGATGGTTTTCTCTTTTTCTGGATTAGCAATTAAAATTTTAGATGTCATCTCGTCTTTTAATTTATTTAATTTGAGTCCCAATTTTACAGACAGTTAATTGATGTTGCCATAGGTGCAGCCATGGCACCAAGCTATGTTAATATTTTTATGTCCAGATGGGAAAAGGGGTATATTTTAGATTGTGAATACAACACAGGTATAGCATCTCATGCTTGTTTTATTGATGACATCTTTATTTTATGGCAGGATGGAGAAAACTTCATAAATGCTGCCTAAATTTGATCTTTTTATGCAATGCTTTTATGCAATGTTTTTATTACTTTTGATTTATTTCCTAATGTTCTATGTTCTATAAAACCTTTTTTGGTCATCAATGAATGGTTTGTTTTGTGCTTTTCTTTTGCATTTACTCCATACCTTCTATTTTTTTCTTGTTTTTGCTGATACATTTATTATTGGAAATAATACATGATAAATTCTGATCTGTTTTATATTGAGTGTAATATTTACCATATCTAGGCATTGTTTGATGGTCTATTCTCATTTTTGTATTATGTTAGCAGTGATACTTCTTGTCTTACTTGTTTTAAAGCAACTCTGCTGTCTAAATTATGTTGTACAGGATGACATAGTTTTATTTGAAAGAACAGGAGTTCTAAACAGGAAAAGGAGTATCAGGAACTTCATAACATGTGGCAAGGAATCGAGTAGAAATGAAAATAAACTAAAATGTATTGAAAGGTTTCTGAACATTGCTAACACTGGGAGAAAAATAACTCTGAGATAAGGTTAACGACATTGGAGAGGAGTTTTCTTTTAAGTGTCATGGCCACTATGAAGTGCAGCAAATGCCAAACTAAATTAACACAAGGTTTCACAATCTAAAATGAAAAACACAAGCAGGTGCATACATTAAATAGAGGAAGAGATACAGCCTGGTTCCATCGTACAGATGGACTGAGCCCCGATTGCAAACCTATGAAAGTATGCATCATTTCCACATTTTGATTATTACTGCCAAAGTGAAGGGCACCGGTTTTCTTCCCTCTTCCATGGAGGGGGTATAGCAGGTGCGCAAGGAGAATAAAAGGAAGTGTTAGTTCTCCAGTGGAGACTACAGAACCACATTCTCTTGCTTGAGGAGACTTGGTGGGAAAGCTTGCTGGCAACATTACATGAGGAAATTAAGATTAATCACTGCAGATAGCCGCTGCATGCCCCCTGTCAGTTCTACAAACTAGACATCTACAGGAAACACAGAGCTAAACAGAAAACCCTTGAACCACACCTAATGTCTGTCCAAATGATGGCCCCTCCTGATCAGCCCTCATCTTGATGATGGGGAATGAATGGTCCAATTGACCAGGAGTGGACTGTTGGACAAAAAGAGTGGGGGATGGCAAAGAGTGTGCAACAAAAAATGGAGGGGAAACATTTTTAAATGATATCTTCCTCGTATAATAGAGTGGTGACTAGAAAAACCCAATCAGCAAAATAAACAAACTACTCTTTGTCTAACAAGTTGTACGAAATTTCTCATGCAATGTAAGAGTGCAAAGAAAATTAAACATTTTGCTGCTAATCCCACTTAAATACTACCCTTTCCCCAAAGTCGAAAGTGTACTTAATATTTATTAGACATTTAAAATTTGAGTGTCTCTTGGAATTTTTTATACTTTATTTACATCTAAGTTCTTCTGACTGCTAAGCCCTGCAATATACTGATATGAAATCATTAGGCCTCAAAATGTTTTCAAAATTTATGATTTTCTAAATGCAAGGCATTTGAAATTGCAGGCAAACTGTACTAAAAGTTAAAAAGGGATTAAGTAATACAGACATGGACATCAGTAGACGTTATAAAAAAGAATGCACACCATTATGTCAACCACTGTGGGGTTGCTAGTATGATCATGGCTGTGTACATTGTAAGAAAAAGGAGGCTGATGTCATAACCAGATGAGAGATAACCAGTTGCTAACACAGTTATGTTTGCTTTGTATATGCTAAACTTGAAACTGAAAGTTTTTTCCCACTTTGACCTTGCTACCTAATGATCACCAGCCCCCACCCATTCAAATGGCCTAGTCATTCTCACAGCACTAAGGGTAAGGGTCAGCTGGGAGGGGACAACATTGCAAACATTATAGTTGTTTGGTTGTTTTGTTTTTTTTTTTTGTTTGTTTTTTTACGTCCTACCCCTTTCTGCTCACCCAGCAAACTCCCATGAATGAGGCATGCAATGGGAAACACAAATGAACTGTCTCTCACTTCCACAAGGGACCAATATCAGCATGACTTTCCTACCCACCCCATAAGGAACATAATGGTTGTTTCTCTGATCTCTACCAAGAGTATCAAGTCACATACATGTCCCTGAGCATAAATCTTCTCTCCTACCACCAGATGATTATTTTCGTCCTTCCTGCCTGCACTGTCAAGCACCCATCCTCCTGCTACTTAACCTCTGGTCATTGTGATCAAAGGCAGGGCTGTATCCTTCTACATCTCCAGTGCAGGCTTAAAACTGAACATTTTACTGTGCTTTTGAAAACAGTAAACTGGACCTTTTGTGTCCCAAGCACCCTCCAGAATGATGGGATGACAGCATTTTCCTTTTTAGTTATAGCACAGCAGTCAGTATTGCCACCTCACTTTTCTTCATTCTTTGGTTTGGTCCTTAGCTGAGGTGCCTTTTGGATGGAGTTTGCATACCTCCCTTTGTCTACTTAAATTTCCACTGGTATTTTCATTTTCCTCTCACATCCCAAAACAAGAAAGTAAGTGAATTTTTGATGCTGTGACTCTGTAGAGGGGTATATGTGTAGGTGTCTGCATGAGTGTCTCTCTCTCTCTCTCTCTCTCTCTCTCTCTCTCTCTCTCCCTCTTAGATGATGGACTTGTCCATATCTTTCAGTTTCTTTGTTTCAGGGACACTGCCAAAAATAATGAAGAACAAAGGCACAAAGCAGCCAAAGGCGATTTTTAAATATTGTAAAAATTAATTTAAAAAATAATACAACAGGTTTTGTATCAACATGCATTTTCTAAACAAAAAGTAGTATAAACCTGTAATGCCTGGCAATATTGACCAACTGTAATCTTCAGCAATTTACCAGAAAATCAAAAATTTTACAAGGGACAGGGTAAAATATGAGACAAAATTAGGGACATGCTGCAAAATCAGGGGCATTTGAGAGATATACTGATGTCCTTTCCAGGCCTGGTTCTTGTCCTGTACTTGTTTCTTACCAGTATATGTACCAGCCTTCATTACAATCCCAGAAATGGATAAAGAGGATAGTTTAAAATGAACAAGAGAATGAAAGTATTGTGTACATCATATTGTTAAATCATAAATGTAATATATCTTACTTGGTTTAATATACTTATTGTATCACAATGATGGAAAAATAATGCAGTCAAAATCTCATATTTGTTTATTCTTGAAAGAATATAAGTCATAGCCAATTGGCACTGGAATCAACCCCCAAAATTTTTCACATTTTATACATGGTTTCTCGGTGTCACATCAACAGTAGCCATCAAACAGAGCTAATGTTCTCACTGCTTGGATGCTAGCCCTGAAACAGAATCTCAGGCAGTATTTACTAATTTTCTTCAGTTTGAATATAAGGATTCCTTTTTCTATAGTCATATATTTCTAGAGGAAAGCCTAAATAAGGTAATGCATTCTTTACTTAAATTAGCATTCCAAGAAGCCGTAAGCTATAAGCACTGCAAATGTGTGCACATTTTAGAAGTCAGATTCATTCTTAAACAGCTCTAGCGTATATTTTACATGCTGAAAGACTAACGGCTAGATTCAATAAAGCCTACACAATGCGTTTACACAGTGTGTGTATTGCAGCGTGACTCGCACACTATAGTGCACCATTTTAGATTCAGTACGCAGCTCTACATGGTGTGTACAGCCTCACACAGCCGCACAAACATGGTAAACACCATGGCATGCAAATTACAGCATGAGCAGCTGAATTGTATACTAATCGACCAGTCCAAGATGGAGGAGCTATTCAACAAGCTATAAAGCAACTGTGTAGACTCAGTGCTGATTTTTCCTGTGAATTCTCCTATTAACCTGGTGAACTTGGGCATTCTGAGGCAGTGTAGCAACTGCCTCATGTACACAGACAACCCTCTCCTCTTACCTCACAACACTCAGACTTTTGAGAGATGCACTTATCCATCCAAATTAGAAGCCATGCACTCTCAAGCCAAAACCGGAATAGCTGGTCAAGAGGATAAGGTCATCATCTGCACCACACCACATGCAACACATAACCCTTCAGAACACCCACTATCATAGCTCTCACATAAAAACACAAACCAAACACCCACCTTTGCAGAGGCTCTCAATAGAAATCTACCCAAACAGTTGAGACCTCGAAGGCAGAAATACACTCAACCACCACAACACAGCACAAACCACAAGACACATAGCTCACCTACACAGTGTGCCCTTCAACCTAAGCCCCTAAAGCAAAACAGCTTGCCCAATACACTAATCATAGGTGACTCGATAGTGAGGCACACTGATGTCCCACTCACTAGGTTGAATAAGGAGAAGGTAACAGTCAGCTGTCTATCAGGTGTCAGAATCCAACACATAACACGTGCAGTCAGGTCACTCCACAACAAGTACAAGCAGGACTCTGTCACTGTCCATGTGGGTGTGAATGACCTGAGATGCACCTCCCTGGACTACATGAAAAGAGACATGAAGGAGCTCTCAGATTATGTGGCCCAGGCAGGTATGACCCTAGCCCTGAGCAGCACTCTACCGTCACCCAGAATGATACCACAGTACAAGCAGAAAATGATTGACTTCAACAATTGGCTAAATTTTGGTGTCTTTCTAAGGGGATCCAGTATTTGTCTGCTTGGGATGACATAGCTGACAGACCTCGATGCTTTGCCAGACATGGCCTGCATCTGTCACCCCTGGGTTTCTGGATACTGGCTAAGGCTCTTGCCACCCCTCTAGTGCCTTTTTTAGGTGATGTTCCAAAGACCAAACTACCACTGTAACAGCTATAAATAAATGCAATCTGAGGGTTATGCTGCTCAACACTAGAAGTCTAAATTTCAAGATGCACTTGCTCAAAGCACTCCTCAAAATGGAGAACATTGTTGTTTGTGCTGTAATGGAGACCTGGTTTAAAGCAGCAGAAAGCAGTCCTGCACAACCAGGCTACATTTCGTTCCACACCTTTCAACCCCAGAACATGAACTGAAGCTCCAAAGGACAAATCACAATACCGGAGGAATGCCAGGCACCCAGCATTACTGCAGCACAGGTTAAAGCTGCATTGCCCAAGGCCAAGAATACAGCTTCCATGGGACCCAACAGTATCCCTGGATGTGTTCTGCATGAACAACAAAGTGAACTGGCACCACATCTGTGTGCCCTGTTCAATCACAGCCTCACCTCAGGCTTTGTCCCTACAGAATGGTGCATTGCTACTGTCATCCCTCTCCATAAAGGGGTAGTAACTACAGACCCTGGGAATTATCGCCCCATTAGCCTGATGAGTCTGATATGTAAGGTTATGGAGCGCATCATCATGGACCTAATTAACAAGGATATAGGGAAGCTCCAAACTCTAGATCCAATGCAATTTTTGTTTTGTGAAAGGTAGATGATCATGCCTGCTCAACCTCGTTGACTTGCTTAAGTCAGTCACCAGAGCTGCGGATGAGGACAAGGCAGTTCATACAGCCTACCTTGATCTGGCCAAGACCTTTAATACTATTCCCCACTCAGGAATTATTGATAAACTCATCAAACTAGGCATCAACCCCTATATCACTAGGTGGGTTGCAAATTGGCTCACAGATAGAACCCACAGTGTGAAAGTAGCGGACTCCAAGTCAGACTGCTGACCAGTCACAAGTGGAGTCCCACAAGGATTGGTCTTGGATCCTCTCCTGTTTGACATCTACGTCTCAGAAGTCCAGGCTAACACGTATGAACTCCGGCTGACCAAGTTCACAGACAACTGCAAGCTGGGAGCCATTATTAACTCCCCAAGTGATGTAGACATCCTATAGAACGGCCTCACTGAGACCAATGACTGGTGTTAAAACCATGGCCTTAAGCTTAATGCCAAACAATGCGTCATCATCCCCTTTGGAAAAAACTAATTTCCCACTAATTACCACATCGATGGGAGCTCACTAAACACTGAAGGTGTTATAAGAGATCTGGGGACTCAGGTTGATAGCAACCTCTCCTTCAACCACCACTTTGCCACTGTGGTCAGGAAGTCCTTCTGTGTGGCACATCTCATTGCCAAGGGTTTTGCATCAAGGAAGAAAGAGGTCATCATCTCTCTGTACTCTTCCCTCATTAGGCCAATCATTGAGTATAATGCCCCATTTGGCATGTACCTCACTAGACACATACAACAGCTGGAAAGGCCACAAAAGTAACAAAATAAGAAATAAAAAACAGTGCAAACTTAAAAAATGCTTTATTACTACTGGAATAGTAGATTCTCTCAATAAACTAAGCACTTTCACCAATCACTTTGGCTTCATCAGAGTTAATGAGAGCAAACCACAACACCAAATAAATACACATTTAAATTCCACTTCAACCAATCAATTTGTCCCACCATCATTTCCATATTTAAATACTGCATAAATAATTCATAAATAACATAATTTCATGCATGTACCCCACCACAAAAGTACCCCACAAAGAGAATCCTAGGCCTTAAACACATGTCCTACATGGACAGACTCAAAAAACTCCAGCTATTATCGGTCTCATATCATCTACCAAGAGGCAATCTCTGCTTGATTTACAAAGCCATGTCTGACCCAGCTCTGTCAGAAATGCTACATCTAAAGAAATCCAAATCCCTCTACACCACATGCTCCAGAGACCTCAACCTCATTACTACAATCAACGGAAAATGCTGGAGGGACAGGTTCATAACCCAGAGACAGACCATGCTCTGGAATAGACTTCCCATATATGTCAAAAGAGCACCTCACTGTCCTTCTTCAAGAGAAATCTTGATGAGTGAATGGGATATAGAAAGTTTACCCCGGGGATCACTGCAGTGGTTCTATTTGATAGAGGCACTGGGAACTAATGTCGGGCAGCACGATGCCAAGGCATTTCTATGGGGGAGGCTTGTAAAGGTTCCAGGGCCATTAGTCTAGTACACACCTATGAACCTAATTCTAAAACCTATTGGAATACAGCCATGGAAAGGAGTCTACACAGAAACAATGTTAGGGGCTGCTATTGCTTTAATTCATGTGTGTGTGCAACAAGCTGCAGATGCTAATACACCAAGGCCAAGAAGGAGAAGGGTTTTCACACCCCAGTTAACTTATCACAGCCTACATGATGTGGAAATTTTAGAGAGCTACAGGGTGGATAGAAGCATACTACATGAACTCTGCAACCTCTGTCATTCTGAACTCAGAGCCAGGGCAAACTGAATGGGAACCAATCCCACTGGAGAAAAGGTAAGTGTAGCACTTAAAATCTTAGATACAGGTACCTTTCTGAGACCAACAGGGGACATGCTGGGGGTGTCACAGGCATCAACATCCAGGATCCTCCATCAATTCCTGAATGCTAAGCTCCAACATGCTAGTAACCACATATATTTTCCTCATACTCCTGAGAATAGGGCCAGAAATATGAAGTTCTACCCTGTAGCACACTACCATGAGCTACTGGGTACCATAGATTGCACACATGTAGAAATTAAGGCACCACATGGGGAACATGGAAGGCTCTTCATTAATAGAAAGGGCTTCCACTCTATTAACTGCCAAGTTGTGTGTAATGCCAAGGGAATCAACCTGAATGTGTGTGCTGGCAACCCTGGCAGTTACCATGACTCACATATCTGGCACACCTCCCAACTGTATCAGCTGTTCACTAAGGGAGATATCCCATAGGGCCATTTACTTGGGGATGCAGGTTATTCTTTGGGACCGTGACTGATGACACCCATCACAAATGTACACACAAACACACATTAAATAATGCCATAATGAGGCACACGCTCAAACCAGAAATATCACAGAGTATGTGTTTGGGCTGCTGAAGTCACAGTTCTGGTGCCTAATACATCTGGGGGAACTCTGCAGTACAATCCATGGATATGTAGTGAAATATTTACAGTATGTGCCATGCTACACAACATCATCCTGAGAAAAAAGCTTCAGCATGATCAACAGCACATATCCCACCACTAATGACAAGATCACTACAGCCACATGCTGGTGAGCTGTCATAGGGAGAAGCAGCAGCTGCTGTGGGAGTAGGCAGACATAGGTATGCTCAATATGGCCTTGTATTGGCTAAGAGGCAATGCATAACAGACTCACTCACCACCTAAGGGCCTAAAACCTTCCTCCTATGCACATACATATAGTAAAATTGATGCCAGGCAACTCCCATAACCTTTACCAATCCATGTATTGGCTGTATATTGCTTGTATCAGAAAGAGTCAGCCCTGAACTAAACACTGTTGCAACTGTTGGATTTACAAGATAAGTGTTGAACCTGAAGTGCATTGTCTAATAATATGAATGAATGGCATATGCTTGCATTTTGTTACGTGGTAGTGTAAGCAAGTAAAAGGTGGGTGATTTGTACAGAAATTACCTTAACATGTGACAACAGAGACTTATTTGACTTATGTGTGTCCATTGTTAAATAGGCCTCATGCAATAAAGATTCACACAGTTATACCACTCAAAAGTAGTGACGGTCACTGCATGCCCTCAGTTTAGCACCATATATTTGTACTGCAAAATCATTAAAGAGAGAAGTTAGAAAGTAATGATATACCTTGCAGTTTCAGGCTTCACAACCCTCACAAGATCATTCACAATAAAGGTGGAAAATTTTGATGCTATCAGTTGTCTAACTTTCTAAGACCAATATAAGTCAAAGGTACAATTACCAGTTCAACATCACAAATGCAGATATACTAAGCACTAAGTCAGCTATGCACCCTAAGCATCAGACACAAAGCATATGTATCCCTGAATCCAAAAGATACAAACAGGGATATGGCACAGTTATCATCACTTGCACAGGGTGATGGGGGGAGCCTAGGCTGACACAATAGGTCGGTGAGTGTGTATGAGTAAGAAGGAGAAGCAGGCAGACATTTGGATAAAGCAACAAATGGCCAGTGAGACAAAATGAGGTTGAAGCTGCATGGCTGAACCATGTATCTGTTGTGTGTGTGTCTGTAGGGGTACTTCAGGTGAAATTGGTGCGTGAGTGCTGCACGAGCACAGCCAAGCTCTGTATTAGCTCTACATCTTGGTATGTCAGACAAGTATGAGCCATGCATAGTAGAGGTGGCAGTTCATAGTCATCCCTGACCATGAGAACTTGCTCTTCCAGGAGTTGCACTGGCATGTCCATGCCCACAGGCAGATGCACTGCTGCTACCTGAACATGACTGATGTCTGCTGGATGAGCTCCCCTTACGAGTACACACAGGGCCATGACCCCATGGCTGGCCACATGTGGGTGTGGATGGCACACCCACTGATGGAGCAGTGGAAGTACTGCCACTATGGCAGTGCGATTGGGCATGGCCACATTGGCTAACAGCAGATGATATGGCTGACCTATGCCCACCACTCATTCCAATGTGTCATTTATCTGATCCATTGAATCGGTAACACAGTGGAAACAGTCATGCATGTCAGCCTGCACCACATCTACAACCCTAAACACTTCTCTTGATCACCCATGGGAACATGCCTGTCTCTCCAAGATGGCTCTGAACATACATTGAGTGGCATGGGAAGAGATACTTGGATCAGGTGAAGGATGGACAGCAGGCCTCCTCGAAGCACCCCTAACAATCCTCCTGCATGGCACCTCACCCACACTTTGGTTTCCACTGGACGCATCAGGAACTGAAGCCACAGTAACCACACTTCCCTGATCGATTATCTTACCCTCTGGCTGTCCAATATCTGTGGGCTCACTGGAATGGTTAAGCATAGGCCTACTGGCTGTGTCAGATGGAATTTCAGGGGATGGCTGTATGTCAATCTCAGTGTCAGATTCAACCTCTGCACCCCCAACTGTGCCTCTGATTGGTCACCATCATCATCAGTCTGCTGGTACTCTGACATCAGGTGATAGAAGTCCCACACTTTTACTGTCAGGTCACCTGTGATAATAAGCAACAAACACAGAAACAATTAATACCTACACTACTATGGTCCAATGTATGCTAACAAAATAGTGCTATTAGTACAGAAATACACACAATAGTCCTGACATCAAAATCACACACTAAAATGCTCATCAGTACTAACATAAAAATGTTTGGCTTACTATGTGCAGATTATGGTATCTTCTGCATGGCAGATAGTCCTGGAAGAAGTTAAGCAAAAGGTAGGGACAACATCATCACAATTAACAGTAAGACATGGAGTAATTCTTTTTCCCCTTTATATGTCCATTAACTCTACCTTCAACAAGAACTTTGATGACAACTCCAAACTAAGCCCATGTGTAATCAATCAAAATGTGGTGTTAACTGTAGCAATCTTCAATTCCCCCCCCAAAAAAAAATAGGTTTTTGTGAAACAGAACTAATGTGTTGATTTAAATTGTTTTACTATACAACAGTATTTAACAAGTGAAATGCAAAAGTCTACCTGGAAGCTCCTTCTGGGACATGCTTACTCTACCTGAAAAAGTAGCACCAATGTCAAGGACATGCTGTTCTGCACATTCTTGGGAGCTGTCTGGATCCCTAACAGAAGATAGGAACTCTCCATTTGCTGTTAGTGGTGCTGTGTAGCAGCCCCCACCCACTACCTATCCAATCATGGCCCACTGTATATGCTCCCCTCTGTGCAGATGAGATCATGTCAGTGGCCCTATGGTACACCTGGTCATACGTCCTGCTGTGGCCACCCACTATAATAATTTCTGCAATGATCTTTTGCCAAATCAGCATTTTGCCTGACGTATCTCCACATCACCTCTCAGGCAGAAAGTCACCGTGTCATCTAAAAGTCTCAACAATGACCCAATTCTCAGGGTCAGTGAAGGGTGTTTTTTGAGGATTGAGATGCCTGGGTGGCATAGTCCTAGGTGTCCTAAAAGACAACAGAAGGATAATACATATAAGTATCTCATAATTACAAAATAGCTTTTCCCAGATAAAACAGAAAATGTAGGATTTTAGTATTACCCACTGGAGAAACACAAACAGTCTAGAGATTTGAAATAAGAACCATAGGCTGGATGCAAAAAAAGGGAAGTAGCAATGACAACATATTCTTGTTTGTGCCATAACAGGAATGCAGCTTTGCTCCCCACCCGCAAAAGAACATTAAAATGACACATTCTGCTATTAAATCAGCTTTGAAAGGCTAAAAGTGCTATCAAATGAACTGTCCCTGAAACATGTCTACAGATTTAATACAGAACATCCCTTGTTAAGGTATTGCCAATCATATATACCTGAGAAATGCCCTGACAAACATGACCATGCCATCACTACACTTCTAACTAATGCATACAAATAAAAGTGCAAAAGCCTATGCTAATCAAAACATATATATTAAACTATTATACAGATTTTTCTTAATTACATTTCAGTATATGCAGTATGTAGCTGACAAAATGCACGCATACCTACTCAAGTTCAGTAATCCTCTGTGCAGATATATCCCAAAGTAATAGCCTATTTTTTGTGTTCTCCACATAAACAAGTCTCCTTACCTTCAGTTTCCCTAGCTACACAGTTGCCTTTTTATGGTATAGATTCAGGGCTATCAGCACAGTGAAGATGCAAATAAGGTGTGAACTCATTAGAACTGATGAATCCCAAATACTTGACTCCATGTATCAGATTTAAACATAGTGCAGACACTCCCTCAGTGTTTGTTTTTAATGGACTGCAACTGTGAATGATTACTGGATGGGAGAATGAAAACACAACAGCAATGCAGACTGCCTTACAGCCAATGGGTGTGTCAGGTTAGACTTACAAAATGTTATATGTAGGGTTGGAAATGTAAGTAAGCAGCATACACTTCACAGGTTCTATTCATTAACATCCAACCTCCCCTTCATTTGTTGGCAACTGCATATTATATTATTGCCACTTAATATCCTCTCACATTTTAAGGGCAATGGTATAGAATGGCTTACAGACTGCATGTCTCAGATTACTGGTTAGATAAGAGAAGAATGACCAACAAACACAGAGAGGTAAGATAGAGCTGCATATTTGCAAGCAATACTCATAACTAGTTCTGTGATCACTTAATGCAATACATCCAAAAATAATAAATGTACAAATAACAGTTGTATAATTTCATATTACCATAGATGATGTTGCAGCTGGTTGTAGACAGAATGATTTCAGTTCCTTGATGCAAAGCTGTTTGTGTGGCAAAGAGGGATAAGGCACCCTTAGTGTGTTCTGAAGGTTCATTGGAGTGAGAGTTCAAATCCACACCTATGTAAAAATATGTCACGTGTTCTAACAAAAATTTTGTAATGTTGATTTCATAGATTGTTTTGCTTCATTTGAGCTACTTTTCCCTTTTATTCATATTTCAGTTCATTGCTGCAAAGCTATTTGTGTGGCAAAGAGGGATAAAGCACCCTTACTGTGTACTAACATGTTGTAGTGTGTATGTCATAGATTGCTTTTCCTCATTTCAACTACTTTTCCTTTTTTCCTTTTTTTTGTTTTTTTTTTAATTGTTCTTTTTTTGTTTCGGGGGGGCAGTGTTAACACAATGTGTGGCTTAGCACAAACATGGGAAAATGGAGAAACTGAATGTCAAGTTTGGCTGTGCTTATCTTGCTTGCGCAAAGTGCAGCATTGTACAAACTGGACTAGTGGCCCACCCAGGAAGTAGAAAAAACACCTGCAAACAGGGCATCTGTAAAAGGACAAAGGTCAAAAACAATACATTGTTGCAATAGCTGTATTTCATCATGCAACTGTGCCTAGCAGCATTGTGCAGCTGTTAGCAAGGTTCCCCAGCAGCTGAAGCCATCGAACACCTGCAGACAGGACTCAAACAGCTAATAAATAAAACTGGATACATTCAATTAAGTCTGCTGGGCACCAAGCAAACATGCTAAGTGGTGTTGCGTGGTGGTTACAGAGACCTTAATAATGGTTAATAAATTAGGGAATGTCATGTAACTAGTCCTGTGGCAGCAGGTGGAAGTGTAGGGATGCAGTACAGATGGTCCTGGATTCTAATACAGGAAATACTATACACTTTTACTGCTGTTCCACTCCCCATTATATTCACTATCACTTATTACACATCAGATAGTAGAGCTGATATGAATTATATGTATAAGGGATGAGACACCATTGTTGTGTTTTCAGCTGTATGACTATGGGTGTACTGTCTATTATATTTCTGTAATTTAATTCCGTTATCTGGACTTGCGTGGCCTTCACAATTGCCTAAGACACATAGCCTTGTCAGATCACACACATACATGTGTAGCAGCTCAAACTATCACCTGAATTTATGTATGATACCTGATTATATCTGAGCAGCACCTCTTCTGTAGCAAAGATGGTAAATTAATGTTGTGGAAGAAAATGATTTGCCCCTCATGCCTAAGTTTGCACCCCACAATGTAAAAATCAATTTTCCTCAAGGTACAAAGACAAAAAAATGTGTCAGGTCATTACATTTATGCCCCCAGTACACGTCTGCAAACTTAACTCACCTAACATTTACCTTCCAAGTTCCAATTTATATTTCCAGGCTACATCAGTAGACACCCTCAAACTAAGGCCAAGTGTCAGATTAACCTTCCAGTTTCAATTATTTAATTCCTCCATGCTTGGCACTGCTGTGCTCCTTTTAACATCACACAAACACAGTTGACATTTTTGCTTGTGTTTGTGCTCTACCAGTAAATGCAATAACTGGTAACTCTACTACTCTAATTTGTCTAGTAGATATAGCTGGCATTGGAGTGGAAGGTGCCCACTTTAGGGCACAGAGGTGGGGTGTCCAGGATATTTGGGACTGCGGACATCCCACAGCTGTGTAAGTATGACAATAACAAAGTACTTGTAGGACCTAGAAAGCTAAATGTTGGCAAGACAGGTATGCATGATGCTCTTCTGTTCTTTTCTGTTCTTACCCCAGCTCCCAATGAATGTGAATTCAATCAGCAGTCTCATGTTGCTCAGTTGGAGAGACTGAGGGAAGCAAGCGGTATATATGCAGCAGACGATATGTGTTATTGTACCTTTAAAAGTTAAAGATAGCTTTTTTGGTCTCTTACACAGATGTATCAAATTGAGCATGCATATCCCAACTATAAAAGCAAGTATGCATGCATTAGTCTGTAGCACAAACCAAATGTAAGGGTCCAATATTAGACTGTAGTCAGAAGCTGTGGGTTCAAATACCATGATTCCCAACTATACAATACTGTTATTTCTTCAATATTTACATTAAATTAAAACTCTATATCACTAACACAAATGCCCTGCTGTAAACTGTAATCTGTATAATTGGAACATCCATATGTGCAATACATACACATTTCAAGGATTACTTCCAGCAATCCGTAGTACAGTGTGTATCTGTTAGGGCGTATACTTAAGTGTAATACTTCAGATAAAAGAGTTGCATAATTGTGTTAATGCTTTGTGTGTCACATATGAAGGTATTAATTTTATCATTTTATCTCTTTTTTCTCTCACCCCAACCCTTATCTGTCTTTTTTCCTTTCTATTATGTGTCATCAAAATGTCTCCATGTCATCCATGAGTACCACATCACTAAATGCTACAAAGCATAGCGAGGTAGGCCAGCCCCAGTGAATCAGCCTGCCCCCACTCCACCGACTCCAGCACTGATGCCCAGCATGTTTGAGAGCCAACCTGGCAGCACTGCATCTGCTGCCCCTGCACTACCTGTGCCCTCAGGTAGTACTGCTTTGGAAGCTGGTGCAGTAGTACCCCCAGTGAGCAGTGGTGGAGGTGGCAATTTCATCACCTGCAAGGAGATGCCAGGGATGGTGCATAGTGTCATGCGCAGCACCATTGGTGTACATCTACACCGGATGGAAAAGCTGCTCTCCCTCATGGTCAGCAGGAGAAGATACCAAGCATTTTATATATCAGCAAAGTAAGGGGACAGTGATGACAGTCCAGTGGGTGAGAACTCAATTCTGCCTCTAAACTTGATGTCCACAACCCTGTGTTCTCCCCTCCCTCACCCCAATCATGGCATTTCCCAACTTTTTGTGTCCATCAGCACCCCTGTCTCTTGACTTGTTTGTTTGCATTTGCTTCCTCACCTACCATAATTACTTGACCCAGACATACCTATGTTCCTTAGCCAGCAATCCTATCTTACTGACTTAAAAAAAAAATGGGCATCTGTCCCACAAAAAATAATCATCCCACATATAGCTCTCCATTTCACACACATGTCTTCTTGACGGATCCACTTTTAAATGCCAAAATTCTGAAATCTTGACTTTTACAAAAAGTACCTAAAATGTTGATATTTCAGAATCTCAACATTTAAAAGTGTGTTAAAAAAGACAGAGCCTTTCAACAAAGTGTTTTCAGGGGGAAAGCCCCCCTGCACCCCCCACAACCCCCTACTTAAATATACCAACTCCAAGATTGCTCTACAGTGAAGAGAATGGTAATGCTCCTGTTGCACTTACTGTTCTCTTCACTGTAGTGTGATCTCGGAGTTGATATATTTAAGTGGGGGGGTGCAGGGGGGCTTGCCACTGCAAACAGTTTCTTTTACTTTATTTTTTTAACCCACTTTTAAATGTCGAGATTCTGAAATCTCAATGTTTTTGGGTACGTTTTTTTAAAAGTCGAGATTTCAGAATTTCGACATTTAAAAGTGGACCCCTTCTCAATTGATTCATGATTTGGTCCATTTGGCTATACAATATGATCACGTTGTTGTCATCCCTCTCCCTGGTGGTGACAGTCCAAATTCAGGTAATATTCTGCTATATGATCAGTTTTTAGTGTTGAAGAAACAGATAGCTATATTTTTTTCCTACCGCCCTCCTGCACATTCCTGTATCACTTCCCCTTTGTTCTTCCCCCTGCTTGTTCCCCATTTCACCACTTTCCTATCTACCCCATTTTAACACCTATAATCTGGTCAAAAAATGGAATCACAGACAACACACATAAGTAGCAGAAAAAGCAATGGCTCCCTTCACGTTTTGGCCTCTGTCTGTTTGCATGCAATTTCACATCACACAGCAATGCCAAAAGATATTGAGCAGTGGTACAATGCTGTGATTATCTCCGCACAATCTCACTTAACCCCACTGCTCTATGCCAACATAGAGCAACACATGTACTATAACAAAGTAATGTCATTGCATTATCACCATTTATTTAAAAGTCTTTAAAAGTATTAGATACACCTGGATTCAAACGTAGTATCATCTGGGCTCAAAAAGAAATGTGTCAATGTATTTATACCTGTTGCCACAGAATCAGTTAAGCAGCAGGTGTGTTTCATAGACTCACTACTAACTCTCAGATTTTAGCAATGCCTCTCACATTTGTGCACTGCTTACCTAAGCGCAAACATGGAAAGCATTGAAAATGTGCATCTCCCATGCGCAAACGCTTTGCCAACCATCACACACACCTGCTGCTCACAGTGCTATGGAAAAGTAAATATTATTATGCATTACTGCTGTTTACTGTCCATGTCCTGCCTATGACATGAAATTACATGTGGAAATATAACAAACTGAAGGGCCTATCTAACAATATGTCACATATTTACAATATAACCATGTGTTGCCTCCCTCCAAGCACTACAAGCCTGGAATCTCAGTACTTTTTTCACACATATATCACCTACACCACAGAAATTAATATCAAATGTGTGAAATGCAATGCACATCAATCTATTAACAAGCAGAACTATAATTATTGACCCATAAGCCTAAAAAGCCTTATATCCAAGGCTAGGGAAGGAATCCGCATGGACCATATCCACAGGGATATAGGTGACTTTCAACACACTTGACCTGACCCATTTTGGTTTTCTCAAGGGTAGATCCTGCTTAAAAAAAAAGTTAGATCTTGTTTATTAAACCTAGTGGACTTCTGTGATAATGACCCAAACGATCTGGCTGGGGGATGACAGAACGTACCACTATGTTGATTTATCTAAGGCCTTTGACACTCTCCCCCATTCAGCTATCATAGAGAAAATATCCTATCTGGGGATTAACCCATATATAACTAGATGAATGGCCAACTAGCTCAATGACAGAATGCACACTGTCAAAGTTAGGGACTGTGCCTCCACCTCTAGACCACTTTCCAGTGGAATACTACAAGAATCTGTGCTGGGCCCTAAACTGTTTGAAAACTATTTTTCTGAAATCCAGGCAAACGTAGATGGCCTGTGGTTTACCAATTTGCAGATTACTGTCAACTGGGAGCAGTCATGTAGAATACCCCAACAATGTTAACATATTACAGAAGGGGCTGACATAAACAACTGATTAGTGCCAAACTCATGGACTGAACCTTAAAGCAAAAATGCCTCATTGTCCCCTTTGGCAATGAAGTACCCCTGCTAATTATGGTATACATAACATCCTCTAAGCTCATACATAGTGTTGCAAGGCTTGGGAGCACATGCTGATAGTAATCTAAACTTCAATCACTAGGTGTCCATAGTAGTGAAACACACATTCTAAATTGCACACCTCATAAATAAGGTAATCACATCTAAAACCAGGGAGGTCATAGCTCTGCTGTACTTTACCGTTATCAGACCACTAATTGAGTACAATGCTCCCTTCTGTCTTTACCTCACCAGACACCTGCAGCAACTGGAGAAAGCACAGAGGTTTGTAACTGGGAGAATCAAAGGCCTCCAAAACATGACAAACATGGAAAGACTGAAAGATCTGTCACTGTACTCAATATCATACAGACTGCTAAGAGGTGACCTATGTATGGCCTACAGAGCAGTCTCAGACCCTGCCCTACTGGAAATTCTGGACATCTGCAAATCAAATGGGACAAGAATAACTTGCTCCAGGGATCTCAACTTAGCTTGTGACATAAACAGAACATGCGGAGGGAGACAGATATATCTCCCAGTGATTGCCAATCCTCTGTAATATGCTCCCACTGCATGTGAAGCAGTGCTCCTCAGTGACCCTATTCAACCGCAACCTTGACAACTGGATGGGTGATTGTAAATTTACCCCTGGGGTGGTAATTATGTCCCTCATGGACAGGATCAGTTGGTGCTAATTGCAAAATTGTTCTACTAACAACAACCATCTAATTAGGCTCAATAAGAGTACTTGTGTTTTCATATAGGCTTGTTAACACCCTAGGTCCATTAGGCTAGTAACCTCCTATGAACCTATAAAGCTATGAACCTATGCAGGCCTCCCAACATCTTCTGTCCAGCATGACCTGCTGATGTCATACACTATAAGTTGACCTGCAGTCTTGTAAAAGTCAGACTTGTGCTGTGGAACTTCTGTAAAGCACTGAGTTCTGTAGTCAGTGTACTTAGGAAGGGGTTCTGTTCTCACTGCAGTCAAGTGTATGTGTGTGTGTGTGTGTGTGTGTGTGTGTGTGTGTGTGTGTGTGTGTGTGTGTGTGTGTGTGTGTGTGTGTGTGTGTGTGTGTGTGTAGCCTGAACAGCAGAAGTGTGCATCCTGCAATTACTATTCCAATCCCATGGATTGACAGTGATTTGATACTTACACATGCCTCTATATCCATTTCATGCAGGTTTCCCAACATCTTCTTTCCAACATTCCCTGCTGATGTTATTCACAATACGTTGACCTGCAATCTAGTAAAAATCAGACTTGTGCCAGGGTGCTTGCGTAAAGCACTGAGTTCTGTAGTCTGCGTACTTAGGTAGGGGTTCTGTTCTCACTACAGTCAACTGTGTGTGTGTGTGTGTGTGTGTGTGTGTGTGTGTGTGTGTGTGTGTGTGTGTGTGTGAACCTAGCCTGAAGAGCAGAAGTGTGTATCCTACAGTTACTGCTCCAATACCATGGATTGACAGTTTTTTGGTACTTGCACATGCCTACACATCCATTTCATGCAGGCACCCCAACATCTTCTTTCCAGCATGTCCTGCTGATGTTATCCACTATAAGTTGACCTGCAGTCTTGTAAAAGTCAGACTTGTGCTGTGGCGCTTTTGTAAAGTACTGAGTTCTGTAGTCTGTGTACTTAGGTAGGGTTCTGTTCTCACTGCAGTAAAGTTTGTGTGTGTGTGTGTGTGTGTGTGTGTGTGTGTGTGTGTGTGTGTGTGTGTGTGTGTGTGTGTGTGTGTGTGTGTGTGTGTGTGTGTGTGTGTATTTCTGCTCTTGCTTGACATTACAGAGAGACGTTTACACCACCATGTGGGACACTGTTATAACCATATTCTTCTCATCAGACACTGCTGATGTCATCAGCTATAAAGTGTCATCTGAGACCCTCCAAGCCTGACTTGAGCTGTGGTGCTTACCTTAAATACAGATTTCTATAGTCTGTGTACTTAGGTTCATAGGCGTGTACTAGGCTAATGGCCCTGGAGCCTTTACAAGCCTATCCCATAGAATTAGCCTAGCGTGCCACCCAACCTTAGTTCCCAGTGCCTCTGTCAAGTATAGCGAATGGAGTGATCCCTGGGGTGAATTTTCTATTTCCCATTCACTCATCAAGATTTCTCTTGAAGAGGGCCAGTGAGGAACTCCGCTTGACATGTATGGGAAGTCTGTTCCATAGCATGGGCAGTCTCTGGGTTATGAACCTGTCCCTCCAGTTTGTTCTGTTGATTGTGGTAATGAGGTTGAGGTCTATGGAGCATGTAGTGTGGAGGGATTGGGATTTCTTTAGACATAGCATTTCTAACAGAGCTGGGTCAGACAGGGCTTTGTAAGTCAAGCAGAAATAGCCTCTAATTAGGTGATATAAGACAGAGACTAGTTGGAGTTTTTTGAGTCTGTCCATATAGGACAAGTGTTTAAGGCCTAAGATCCTCTTTGTGAGGTATTTTTGTGGCCTCTCCAGTTGTTGTATGGGTCTAGTGAGGTACATGCCAAATGGGCAATTGTACTTGATGATTGGCCTAAAGTGTGAAGAGTAGATGGAGACAATGACCTCATTCTTTCTGGATGCAAAACCCTTAGTAATGAGATGTGCCACATAGAAGGCCTTTCTGACCACAGTGGCAATGTGGTGGTCAAAGAGAGGTTGCTGTCAACCTGTGTTCCCAGATCTCCTATGACACCTTCTGCTGTGTTCAATGGACTACCATCGATATGGTAATCCATGGGGACCGGGTTTTTCCAAAGGGGATGATGACACATTTTTTGGCAGTGAGCTTAAGGCCATGGTTCTGACACCAGTCATTAGTCTCAGTGAGGCCTTTCTGCAGGATGTCAACATCACTTGGGGAGTTAATGTATGGCTTCCAGCTTGCAATCATCTGCACTTTGTCAGCCAGAGTCCCTTCTTCTTGGCCTGGACTTTAGAGAAGTAGATACCAAACAGGAGAGGACCCAGGACCGAGCCCTGTGGGACTACTTAGGTAGGACTTCTATTCTCACTGCAGTCAAGTGGGTGTGTGTGTGCTAGTGCTCTTACTTGACATTGCAGAGAGCCTTTTACACCAGCATGTGGGACACTGTTATTACCATATACTCCTCACCAGACATGGCTGATGTCATCAGCTATATCTGATTTCTGAATGTGTACTATTCCCACCAGGGCAGGGCCAGAGAATGGCCTGAAGGCCAGGCAGAAGTCACCTCATCCTATATGATCCAGATTACAGTGACATGGCTTTCAGTCTATCCACATACGTCATGGCATGATTTGCAGGCCCTGTGTTTTCTTGGTGAGAAACACCTGTGATCTCTCCAGCTGGTGCACATGTCTGGTGAGGTACAGGCATAAGAGAGCATTATACTCTATTTGTGTTCTGATGAGGTACAAGTACAGTGCTCTGAATATGTTGGCATGACTTATGATGTGCACAACATAGGCTGTCAATAACAGTGTGGACACTTGGTAGTCGAAGTTCTGATTGCTATCTATGTGTGTTTCTAGTGCTTGCATCGCTGGGTTTCAGCATAGAGGAACTGTTGTCAATGCTGTAATTACCAGGGAATTCCACTTTCAAGAAGGACAAAATAAAGACACATTCTGCATTTATCTGTAGACCATGTGGCTTTGTCACCAAACATTTGTCTGTGTTAGCCTCTCCTGTAGTATGTTATCATCATAGGTGGACTCAATGATTGCACCCAGTATGCAAGAATCAGAACAATCTGTAAGCCAAAGGCCTTATACTTTAGCCTGAACTGTTGAGAAATAAAATCCAAACAGTAAAGGGCCAAGCACAGATCCCTAGGGGTATGCCAGTGGTGACAGCTCTACTGGTACAGGTTGATTTACCAACTTTCACAGTATGTGTTCTGTCAGTGAGTCAATTGGTTACCCATGTAGTGACATAAGGGTTAATTCCCAGCTGAGTGAGTTTCTCAATGATGCCAATGTGCACTGTCTTACCTTCATTTAGGCCTATCACACAAAACCAATGGGCTGTGACAACATTGCAGACTGCACATGCACTTTCCCGACACGGCTGAATACACACTTCAACACACAGACTATGTTCCTGCAGAAGTATGTACATCAACATGCATCCATGTCAGCTGGGGGGACAGCACCTGATGCATGCATGTATAGACACACCCTGACTCTCCTCATCTGTGAGGTATACCAACAAGTCATCATGGACCTTTTACTAAATGGACACTAGTAATACCCAGCTGTGTCCAACAGACCTGTGTGAGTTGCTAATGTTACATCATGTCTGTTACATTTGTTAGATTTCCTCAAATAGGTCATCAAGGGCATGCATGATGACAGCACTATTATCCTTTTGAGTTTGATAAGCTCAAGGCATTTGACACAAATCCACACTGAGGTATTGACTCATCACTGTCAGATGACATCATAAACACCTATATCACCAAGTGGGGAGACCACTGTTTCACATACATGGCATGAAAATATGCTGAAACATGTGAAGTGAACTATGTTTCAGGTCCAGTGATCAGGTCCATACATCAGGGCTGTCTGTTAGGCCTTTTCCTGTGTTATTTAAGTCACAGACATCACAAATGACATACACATCCTGTGTCCAAACAGCTGTCTGAAGTACTACAAATTGTGGGCAATCAGTGATTCCAGATGATACAGACAGTATCAACACACACCAAAGGTCACTGCCACAGCCATGACAACACCTGCAATGACACAAAAAGATGGGGGGATTTATCACATCAGGAAAACAAACACCCAACTCAGTTATAATGTCGACATCACACCCTATAATCAGACCAATAAGTATGTGACTTGTGTCCTGAGGTAGATGGTATGTGGAACATCCACCAGCATGTGACCACAGTACTGACTTCTCCCTTGTATGTGACACAACTACTGCTGAGTATGTGAAGGACATCCACATCACAGGCCATAATACCTCCATAACTTACAGCCTTCATCACACCAATAACTGAGTATGAGGAATCCTTCTTCATGTAGCTCACTACACATCTTCCAGTGATGTGTAACTGAAGTGTACCACCTTTGCCACAGTGAACTGTCACACATCTTATTGGCCATACCTAGATATTCTTTTTGTGGCATAAACATTACTGTCTGATGGTGAGGAGACCCAATCAAATTGTTACACCAAATGTATGTGTGATACTTGTTCCAGTGATGAACACATTACATACATAGCTGGTTGACAACATTAATGGCATGGGTAACATTTGTAACAGTGTGGATTGTGACATATATATATATGCCATGCACATTGGTCAACTAGCCTGTATTGATTATAATGTCACATAAAGGAATAGTAGTGTCCCTCCTAACACCTCCAGCAGATGTTACAGTGTCAGGATGGTGTGTGATTATCCTCATACAGTGTGGCTATATCATAATAGTTGTACAAGTATGTTTGTGCAGAACCCTTTCTGATCACTCTAAATCACATATATTATGTCAGAGATGTGGGATTATTGGTAGCATTATTCTGATATTGTCCATGATTGTGGGTACATCTTCTAATGTTGTCCATGAGCCTTTACCTGTGTTCCACTTGCTGGAGACCTCTGCTAAGATTACACTCATATTTAGGCAAATCAGTTTGCACAGCTTCCCAGAATGCACCCTACCCCAATTTTATATAACATCCCTGATAGATGTCCTCTGCATTGATCATGCAAGGATGCTTATCTTACACAGACATCCTCCCCATTGCTATGCCACCATATCTGACAGTCACATAATACAAATTTTCACTGTGCATTCCCTACTGTACCAAATTGATATGTGATTGGTGTTGCTGCTACAACAATCTTCCACTGACATGCCCTCATCTTTTGTACATTATGTTGTTTCAACTGTCCTCTTTCTCTGTGTTCATTCCTACAATTCATGTGGATATCCCTATTCAATACACACGCTTTCCCTGAGTGTTTATTTTACATGGCAGTCCATGTACCCTTACAGATCATTTACATAACTTCAATACAAAATACCAGAAATGGAATTTCACAATAATCTGCACTGTAGATACACTTTCTCATACTGTGTTTGGATCATATACTTAACAACCATAGGATCATAGGAGGTTACTAAGCTATTGACCCTAAGGCCTCTACAAGCCTAGCCATGTTATACCTGTGTTCCCTTATGGACCAGGATATGTAGTGTATGTTTGCACACAAATCTAAGATCAGCATCACCTGCCCTTGTCTAAGAGGGACATAGGTGAAACCCCCGGTACAAATTTTGTTTTCCCATCCAATTCTCCAGGTTAAGCTTAAATAGGGTCATTGAGGAGCTCTGTTTTACAAGAATCGGGAGTTTGTGCCAGAGGCAACCTCTGGGAGACATATCTGTCTCTCCAGCATGTCCTGATAATGTCACAGGCTAGGTTAAGATCCATATTGTGAGTGAATCTTGTCCATTGGATTTGTGGATGTGCAGCAGCTTCATCAAGGCAGAGTCTGAGACTGCACTGCAGGCCATGCACAAGTCACCTCTAAGCAGTCTATATGATACTGAGTAAAGTGATAGGGCCTTCAGTCTGTCTGTGTAGGTCATGTGTTGCAGGCCCTGAATTTTCTTGGTGAGAAACCTCTGAGGTCTCTCCAGTTGCTGCAGATGTCTGTTGAGGTACATACAGATGGGAGCATTATACTCTATTAGTGGTCTGATGAGAGCCGAGTACAGGGGAGTTATAACCTCCTTAGTTTTGGATGCTATACCCCTGCTTATGAGGTAAGCAACATTGAAGGCCTTCCTTACTACTGTGGACACCTGATGATCAAAATTAAAGCTCCTATCAACTTGCATTCCTAAATCTCTCACCATATTATTTGAACCTAGGTGGGTATTATTAATGCTGTAATTAGCAGGGGGTTCTCCTTTGCCAAAGGGGATGATAATGCATTTTATGTATTTAGCTTAAGTCCGTGGCTTTGACACCAATCATTTATCTGTGTAAGCCCATTTTGTACTATGTTGACATCTTTGGGGGATTCAACGATTATACCCAGTATGCAGTCATCAGCATACCTGGCAAGCATCTGTTTTTGCCTGGACTTCTAAAAAATAGATACCAAACAGTAGGAGGTTTATCACAGCTCCCTGTGTAACACCACTGACAACAGGTCTGCCAGTAGAGTTGGTATCCCCAATATTGACTTTATGTGTTCTGTTTGTGAGCCGGTTGGCAACCCATCTAGTGATGTAAGGGTTAATCCCGAGCTGGGTGAGTTTCTCAATAATGCCTGAGTGAGAAGTTGTGTCAAAGGCTTTAGCTAGGTTGAAGTAGGCAGCATGAACCATTTTGCTTTAATCTCGGGTCTTGGTGACAATATCAAAGAATTCCACCTGGTTTAGCAGGCAAGTTCTGCCCTTAACTAAGCCAAACTGGGTTGGGGCAAGAGTTTGAAGGTCACTTATATTCTTGTTTATAAGGTCCATGATTCTCTCCATGACTTTGCAGATAAGGCTGGTTAGGCTTATGGGTGTATATTTCCTGGGGTTGGTTGAGGGACCCCCTTTGTGCAAGGGCATTACAGTTGCTGTTTTCCACTGAGCTGGGATAAAGCCAGTGCTTAGACTGAGACTGAAGAGTGTGCTCAGTGGTTCCCCTAGCTCCTGTTTTAGGCCATTTAATCAGCAGGGTGGGTCCCATAGAGGCTGGGTTTTTTACCTTGGAGAGTGTGGCTATGATCTGTTCTCTGGAGATACTAGACCGAGGACTGGTGACAGTTATGTTATGGGATATGATTGGTGGGGACAGGGGGGTGAAGTACTTGCCAAACCAGCCTGCTAGTAGGTTGGTAATATCCTCAGGTTCAGTATAAGTGTTACCATGCACAGCTAGTTCAATACAAAGCTGAGCCCTCCCTTTTAGATTTTGGACATAGCTAAATAATGCTTTGTGATTTTCCTTAGCTAGGCATGCTAATTAATTTTGTAATTAGCTTTAGAGGACTTTACAAGATGTCTAATCTGCTTGTTTATGCTTTGGAGGTAGCTCTTCCTTTGCTGGGACCATTCTGTCCTGTTTTTTGACAGCAGTTTCTTTCTCTTCTTGTATAAGCTATTTATGCTGGATGTCCACCAGGGTGGCTTATTTTTTTTTGTTTGGATCTTGATTTGATACATTCCAGTACCGTTGAGTCTATATATTTATATAGGTGTTTATACAGGACATTTGTGTACACCTCGGTATAGGTGTCATTGCTGTCAGTTTTGGTGTGGGGTCTGTAAGTTATAGTTTGCTTTGGAGAAAATTTTTAACCTTTTTGCTCCTGAGGGTGGGTCAGGTATGATCGTTACTTCAAATGAGACTGATTTATAATTGGACTTTACAAGGGAGGGCCCCACATATGGGGTGGTACAGTGATCCCCCATGTTGGTGAGCACTATGTCAAGGATGTTGGAGCTCCTTGTGAGGGTGCCGACTATCTGTTACACAGCATTTGTGTTAACAAAGTCCAGAAACCTTGGCTGAGCATGTTTGTGCTCATATATGTCACCCAATCGACAGAAGGATAGTTAAAGTCACAACCAGGGTATTTGACTGTACCGAGAGTGACTCAAGTAGGTCCAGGTAGGCTGTATGGTTTTCATAATTCATGGAGTGGGACCAACAGCTAACAATGATATGGAAGGGGGTCTTTCCTACACTTAGTTGGAGTTGGAGTAACTCTAGGGAGTCATACTGTTTAACCAGTCTACAGGTGTCTATGTCTTTAGTGAAGATGGATATTCTTCCTGCCTTGTTTTTTTTCACATTCATTGTGTGGTCAGAATGTGTGGAAAGCATTATAGCCCTGCATGGCCAGGATACTTTCTGAGGTTTTGAATCATGTCTCTGTGACTGCCCCGACATCAGCATCTTCCAGGGTAAGAAGTGCTTCAAGTGAATGCAATTTCTGATTTAGATTCCCAGCATTAAGCAGTATAACCCTGAGTTTGCTTCCGGAGGATATTTTTATGTTGGGAATTTTGTTCTTATGATATTGCCTAAACAATTCACTGTGGGGAAGGCAAGTACCTTTGCCAGCAACCTAAAGCCTAGAAGTGACAGGTGAAGGCTATCTCTAGCAAAGCAGTGTGGTCTGTCGACAATATCATCCCAGGCTGTCAGATACTGGATCCCCCTGAACTGATACCAGAAGCTAAGCCAGTTGTTGAAATCAATCACTTTTTATTTGTATTGTGGCATCATCCTGGGTGAGGAAATAATACTGCTTAGGGCTAGGGACATACTTGCCTGGCACACATAATCTGAAAGCTCTATCATGTCTCTCTTCATATAGTCCAGTGAGGTACATCTCAAGTCATTCACTCCAACATGGACTATGACAGAGACATAACAATACTTGTTGTTGAAAGACTTGAGTGCAAGTGTGATTTTGTGGATCCTGGCATCAGACAGGCAGCTGACCATGACCTTCTTTTGTCCAGCCTAGTGAGTGGGACATTGGTGTGCCTCATTATGGAGTCACCTATGACCAAGACATTTGGTTAGATATGTTCTGCCTTAGGAGCTTATTGGGTGAGATACTGATGTGTGTGTTATTATGTGTAGTGGGTGCTGTTGGGACCATATTGTGTGCAGGTTTGCACTTGTGAGGTCTTTGCTCTTTTAGTATATTTCTAGTGAGTACCTCCGCATATGTGGGTTTATGTGTTGTGTGCTTGGTATGTGTTAGAAAAATGTGTATTTATATATGAGAAATGCTAGTTTAAAAGCAAAGTAGTATATAATGCATTTTATTCTGTTAATCATATAGCAAAAGGATTAATTCATGTATAAATGTAAGTAGTTTTGAAACTGCAGTGTGGCTTGAAGCAAAGCTGACCTTCGACCCTGGCAGATGCTAGCTTAGCAAGTTTTAATGTTTATGCTTTTCACAAGTGATTATCTGCTGGGTCAGGAAATTAAATGTGTGAAATAATGAAATCTTCTGCTCTTTCCTGCTGGGATGATTTGGCCTTGTATATGTATTACTGAGATAGCACGCAGCTGTGTGAGAAAGTGTAACAGAGAACAAAGATGTCTATTAAAAGACTGAATCTGCTATTGTATTCGAACTGATATGAAACCTTGAAGAAGTAACTTTACAGAAAGACATTATGTCTGACCAGCTGGATAGCAAGGCCGTATTATAACCAGAGGAAAAGATTTTTTAAAAATATACAGCATCAGCAGTTTTATGAATAGAAGACTGTAAGCTAAAGTGATGTAGATGCCCTGCGACATATCACGTCAGTAAGGTGGGCATAGCTTGAATGTTAAACCTATATAAAATTGTGTGCTTCCTGTTTCATGTCAGACAAAATTCTGTACTTGTACATTTTTTGCCTCCTGGTGTACACTAGTAAACTTTTGAATCTGAACCTCCTGTGTATTGAATTCTTGAATTTTATTTAACAGTTTGGTCCTTCTTAGCCAGAAAATTCCCTCGGACAGCTGCAGATCAGAGTTTACCAGTGGTCGAATACTGCGCAGGAGAAGTTACCAAAACGGTTCTTCTTGGGTGAAAAGACCTCCGACTGAATTGTCGTTTAAAAGGCTGGCCACTTTCTGATCTGTGGCCGAAGAGCGGACATTGAACAGTTCAATACCGGAGGCTCAGGTAGGAAGTATTTGCCTTTTTTCTGTTTTAGATCAGGGACTAGGTTACAGTATATTGTTGTCAAGATTTGTTTTGCAGATCAGGGACAAAAGGAAGTTCTGTATATTTGGTCATAGATCAGGGTAACAGAATAAGGTAGGCAGTTATTCTAAATAAACTGTGAACAGGAACTGAGAATTTGATATCACGTGATAAAAAAAGGGTTACGTAACATTTTCTTTACTATGGGAAATCAGTGCACTAAAACATCGCGAGATCCACCCCTAACCGAAGATGCAAAATATATGCAATCGCAACGTTCCGATAACGTTAGGTATTATACGAAATGGGTTAACAAATATGAATTTGATGGTAAACTAGATAAAACTTCACTAGTTAAACTCCTTAAACAGCTTAAATCTGATGCGGGAGGTCAGGCAAAAATGCAACGCCAAGTAGGCATTCCTCAGGCACACAGGTGGATTGAGGAAACAAATCGTAGAGAACAGAAGCTTAAAAATTCAAAAACATTATTCTTAGACAAAGAGGATAATAACTTGGTAATAGCAACAGCTCTCCCTCCTCCTCCCTTGCCCCCTCCCTTACCCTTTTCAGGATATGAAGCGAGTGGACAGGCTGGTCCGCCTCCGCGTTATCCTGAAGTTTCAGCAAGACCACAACCATTTGTTAGAGATCCTGTTGAAACTAGGTCCCAAGCACGTACAATACATAGGGACACAGAATCATATCAAATAGAGAGAAACCTACAGGATGAGAGTGAGGAAGAAATATGCCCACTTATAGAAGTTCCGAATCCTCAGGCAGGACAGGAAGGGCAAAACCCAACACTCTTAGTATACAGACCATGGACACCGGAAGATATCCGGAAGGCTACTGAGGGAATCCCCCATCCGAAAGTTAATTTTATGAAATTATTAGAAGATTTACAAGGTATTAGATTGAGTTGCCACTTGAATGGGGAAGAAGTAGAAAAAGTAGTAAGACAAATTATAGGTCCAGATTGGCACATGATTTGTGGCACCTGGAATCCTCGTAATGCAGAGCTTAAACCCCACCCACATAGTGACGCAGAGTTAGACAACAGAGTGAAAGGTCTGACAGACCGAATCTCTGAGAAATGGAAACCTAGAGCAGACTGGACTTGCATTAATCAATGCATATAACAGGAAAATGAGACAATAGCTGGATAATATGCTAGATTATTAAAATGTTTTAATAATCATAGTGGTATGTCGGTTCCTGAGAACCAAACAAATGATTCCCCGTATGAACAACAATTAAAAAACGCATTTTTGAAAGGTTGCATTGCACCTATTAGTAGCTTCATTACAAAACATATGATAGACCATCGAACAGGGAGGTTACAAGCCTTACTTGAATACGCTAGACATGCTGAGAGACATTTTAATAGTAAAAAGAAAAAGAAGGCGCAAGTTTTCACTGCTGAAGACGGAGCTGAAGTGTTTGTATTACAGTCAGGTAAAAAGGGCAAGAGGAATGCCCAGGGAAACAAACAGTCTGACAAATGATCAGAAGATTTTGAAGAGAGGAAAAAGAGAGGTGAATGCTTCAAGTGCGGGAAGAAGGGACATCTAGCAAGGGATTGTAAGCAAAACAAAAAGGTAATTACAGAAGATAAGGGAGATGAGGACTGACTATATGATAGTGAAGACACATCATGTGAAAGTCAGAAATCATCAGGAAAGGTTAATAAACAGAAAACAAATGTAAATGTGATAGAAGGAGTAGAGGAAGTGCAAGTTGATATGGAGGATGAAGAAAGTGAAATTTTAGACTTAGCATTATTGAGCTTAGAGCTCTACTTAGCAGATACGAAACCGGAAGTTATACTTCTGGTAGAGGGAAGGAAAGTCAAATTCCTGTGTGACTCAGGAGCGTCATGGACTTTGATACACCCCTCCAAGTTACCAGAACATTCCGAATCACCTGATTATATACTAGTAAAAGAAGCAAATGGACAGCTATACAGGGAACCACTTTCCCATGATATAGCAATAACTGACCCTGTTTCAGGCATGACTCAGAGAAGCAAAATTGTTGTTTCTGCAAAGTGTCCAGTAAACTTATTGGGGAGGGACTTTATGCAGATATTTGGCATAGCAGTAGTTCCAACTGTACAAGGTATGGAAGCACAGAGACAAATGGATACCTTCGTAGTGCGATCGGAGGGTGAAACTTTTTACTGGTACAGCCAGGACCTAGTCACGACTGGTCCAGGGGCAGTAACCGAGGAACTGATGAATGTAGCCATCAGTAAAGCCCCCTCCCTTGACACTGATCGACAGCATTTGTTACACTGTACTCTATACTACTGTACTACACGAGGACCTGATAGAGAGTATGAGCAAGAACTGTTCAGAAATCATGCAACTAGTATACCTCATATATATACCTCGTATACAAGTATACCTAAACCAAGGAAAATATCGGACATCTTCTACTTACTCCATCACTCAAAATACCTCAATTTCCTTAACCTTTTGTTAGATGGAGATATCCATCCTAATCCAGGCCCACAACCTAATAAAACAAAAACACCCATAGTACTAGATAAAACTACATCTCTCTTTCTTTCCAAACCCAACAACTCTCTCTCCATTGCCCATCTCAATATACGAAGTATTTGTAACAAAATTAGTCAAATCCATGCTCTCCTTGAAACCCATCAATTCAATATGTTGTGCTTAACTGAAACATGGCTAAAGCCATCAATCAAAGACAATGAAATTAGCCCACCCGGATATAATATCATTAGACATGATCGCACTACCAAAAAAGGTGGAGGCGTAGCTATTCTCTACAAAACACAACTCCAACTTAGTACTTTAAATCTGACTCTTAACCTTGATAATAATGCTGAAATAATTAGCTCCAAATTCCAAGTTAATAATACTAAGGCCATAAATATCATATGTGCATATCTCCCTCCTGGAAACAATATTAACACACTTGAACATATCCTCAACTCACTCTCTACCAACCTCCCTCAAGAAACAATAGTCTTAGGAGATTTTAACATCAATTGGTTCTCCTGTAACAGTCCTAACCCCACCTCCCATATAAACCTATATGGATTTAAACAACTCATTAGTAGTCCTACAAGAACCAATAAAACCAACAATAAATAAACCATTCTAGACTGGATTCTTACTAATACTCCACAACAAACCTATCAATTAGGCATCCTTCCAGATGACCTAAGTGACCACTCACTAACTTACATCATTAGGCACAAATCAAACCTAGCCTTACCCACCACCTACAAAACACTAAGATCTAAAAAACAATTCAATTCTGATCAGTTTCTCGCTGAACTAAGACAATGTAATTGGTCCCAACTAAAACTTCTTCCACTAAATGATGCTGTCGAATACTTTAATTCTACATTCCATTCCATACTAGACAACCATGCCCCAAGCCGCACTATTAGAACCAAAGCTAAAACAGCACCCTGGCTATCCAACAATACTAAGCAGAAAATTATTCTCAGAAACAAATCATGGGATAAATGGCGCTCCACTAAGAATCTAACTGACCACCACAAATTCAGAGAGCTTAGAAATAGTACAAAAAAAGCCATCCTGGCAGACAAAAAGAACTATTACTTTCAACTACAACAAACCACAAAAAAAGAACCCAAAAAATTCTGGGCTAGTATTAATAATCTTCTATCCCCAGGTCAGTCACGTACTCCAAATCCCCAGGACTCTAATCCAAACAATCCTAAACAAATAGCTAATGACTTCAATTCTTTCTTCACCAATACTATCCAAACTCTAGCAAATCACTTACCTCCTGACATCTCTAAATTACCCTCTCCTACTCCACATAATTTTCTTCCCCTTTCCCTTCAACCTGTACCTACCTCATTTATCTTATCCCTACTCCAGAAACTTAGACCCACCACACCCTCTGCAGACAAACTTCCTGCAGAATTTCTGCAGATAGCAGCTAAAGCTATTGCCTACCCCATCTCAATCCTGATTAATAGATCTATAAAGGATGGAATCTTCCCTTCCATCTGGAAAATATCTCACATCATCCCACTACACAAAGGGGGTAATTCTAATGACTTCTCTAATTTTCGTCCCATAGCATTGCTATCACCTATAGCCAAAATCATGGAAAAGTGCATCCATAAACAACTCCTTAACCACCTTCTCCATAACAACCTACTTGCTAACAGTCAACATGGTTTTAGACCTTCTCACAGTACCACTACTGCATTACTCTCCTTTACCAACACTATCAATCATAACCGTAACAACACTAACCCATCATCTTCCATCTTCATAGATCTTTCAAAAGCTTTCGACATGGCAAATCACAAACTCCTTCTGCACATACTACAATCTCTCTCAATTCATCCTTCTTCCTTATCCTGGTTTACATCTTACCTAGAAAATCGTCAGCAGGCAGTACTTTGGAAAAACTCACTATCGACTCTCCTTCCTATCTCTTTATGAGTACCTCAAGGGTCTATACTTGGCCCACTCCTATTTTCTATATTTATTAATGACCTCCAGTCAGCTCTTCCAAACACTACTTGCATACAATATGCAGACGATTCCACGATAATCTGCACTGCTTCCTCTCAGACTGAACTCCAGTCACTTACCCAAAAAGCTTTTTCCACTGTTGAACACTGGTTCTCTGACCGTTGCAATCTCCTCAACCCAAAGAAAACAAAGTTGCTATTGTTCTCTCCTACACACAAATCAAGCTCTCTTAACTTCTCTATTACTTCCTCTGATAACACCCTGATTTCTCCTGATGCTACTACAAAACTACTAGGAGTAACTATTGACAACAATCTCAATTTTGATTCTCATATAAACAGCACAATAAAAACAATAAACAAAAAGATTGGTTCCCTCTATAGAATCAAATCATTCCTTACGCCTGAAGCTCGGACCACCTTAGCCAGTTCTCACCTTATCTCTACCCTTCTATATGCTTCCACTATTTATACCAATCTCTCTAAATATAACCTCAAGAAACTTAGCACATCCTACCATAATATCGCCCGATTTGCCACAGGATCCTTCTTCAGAATCCATCACTGTCATAACCTAAAACAACTAGGCTGGCTGGAACTTCCTAACAGGCTGACTTATCAACAGCTCTTAACTGCACACAAAATTCTTTATCAGCCTTCTAAAACACCTATTCTCTCCAACCTCATTACACCATATAATAACTTGAAACAGCTACGCTCTGCAAACAAACTACTGGTTAATACTACCATACCCAATAACTCTGCAGGCGATAGCCTTTTTTCTAACTCTGTTGGACAAATGGGGAACAAACTACCATCTGATATGTCATCTTTGTCTAGTCCTCCACTCTTTAAAAAACAGCTAAAGACACATCTTAACAAGCATTGGCTTTGCTCCTGTAACAACCCAGACTAACCTGTCTTGTATCCTTCCCTCCTAAATTCCTCCTCACATAACATACTAGAGAGATATGTAATAAAAAAAAAAAAAAATTATTACTACTTTTTTCTAGTTTTTCCATATTAGAAACTTATATTTTAGAATCTGTATAGCAAATGTATGTTAAAACTTTGTTTTGACTTGCCTCTCTCCAAAGATTTTATGTTCTGTCTTAATGTTTTAATAATTTTAACTTGTTTTACCATTACTGTGCACTATTTGTAAATTTCATTGGAGCTTTTCTCCCCGGGCCTCCACTGAAAATGGACATATAGCCAGCTGGACTAGCCCGGTCAACAAATGTAAAATAAATAAATAAAAATAAAAATAGTATTGCGTACTTTGTACTGGGATACTGAGGGGAACAGTGTAGTTAGCTGTTCATTACCTCAAGAATTCCTTGCATTATATAGATCAAATCGATTGCCACATGTCAGTTTGACAAAGAACAAAAGTGTAAAATGGGCAGACTTAGGAGAAAAAGTAACAAGATGGGGAAAACAGACTGATTTAGAACTATCAGAACAAGGGATACAAAAACAAAAACTGAATTGGTTGACACAGACACATCCAGCTGTACACTTGCAATCTAGTGAGGACAGTTGATTAGCATTTTTATTAGAAGAAGAAGAAAAGGCCTTATGTGAAATTCCAACAACTCTTTGGTCAACAGACAAGTCAGATGTAGGACTTATTCGAACAGCAGGACCAGTTACAATTACCCCAAAGTCAGCTTTTAGACCACAGAAAAGACAATACCCTCTGAGAAAGGATGCAGAAATATGAATTAAGCCTATAATAGCAGCATTACTCAAAGAAGGAGTACCGGTAGAATCTCCTGATTCACCATGTAATACACCCCTATTTCCTGTTAAAAAAGCAAACAGGGAATGGCGGATGGTACAAGATTTACAAGCTGTAAATAGTGCAGTCATACCCAGAGCACCTACGGTGCCAGACCCACATACGTTGTTAAATGATTTAAAACCACAACAGAAGTATTTCTCTGTGATAGATATCAGTAACACTTTCTTTTCAATACCTATACATCCTGATAGTCAATATTGGTTTGCATTTACATTTCAGGGTAAGAGGTATACATATGCTCGACTACCACAGGGATATTGTGAGAGTCCAACAATATTTGCACAAGAAATGGCTAGCAACCTGGCAGGGTTTACCCCACCGAGAGGTAGCCAAATTCTACTTTATGTAGATGACATCTTGCTAGTAGCCCCCACCCAGCAACAATGCAGGAAAGATACTGTGGCATTATTAAAATTTTTAGCAATACAAGGACACAAAGTAAACAAAAGTAAGTTACAACTTTGGAGAAAACAAGTTAGATACCTTGGATATGTAATATCCAATGAAGGTAGGATATTAGACGAGTTAAGAAAAACAGCGATTTTGCAAGCACCCAAACCAACAACCAAGAAGGAAATGATGTCTTTCTTGGGTACAACTAATTTCTGTCGGAACTGGATACCAAATTATGCTTTGGAATCTGCTCCACTGACTGACCTGATATATAAGACACCAATAGCAGCACAAGATATTTTGCAATGGACACCTGAAGCAGAAACGGCTTTCTGCAGGTTGAAGCAGTTAATAGCTTCTTCATTAGTTTTAGGACTTCCAAATTATAACAAATGTTTTTTTCAGACCGTAGATTGCAAGCAAGGATATATGACGTCAGTACTGACGCAACAACATGGGGACAAGCAACGCCCCATAGCCTACTATTCATCGCAGTTGGACCCAGTGGCGCGATCTTTGCCTCACTGTGTACAAGCAGTAGTTGCAGCTGCAATGGCAGTACAGGCTTCAGCCTCAGTGGTGTTATTCCACCCTCTCACATTGAGAGTGCCTCATGCAGTTGCAATAATTTTACTGCAAGAAAAAGTAGCATACCTTTCTCCTGCTAGACACCTTTCATGTATGACTATACTGCTGAGCCAACCTCATATGGCAATTGAACGATGTACGACATTAAATCCATCAACATTACTTCCAACTCCTGCAGATGGCACACCACACAGCTGCCTGCAGGAAATTGAACAGTTAGCTTTACCTAGACAAGATCTTACAGATATGCCCTTGGATAATGCCGAGGTGACATATTACGTGGACGGCTCATGCAGAAGGGGTCCTACAGGGAAGAATCTGGTAGGGTATGCAGTAGTTACAGACACTGAAATTCTAGAAGCCCAATCCTTACCATATAACTTATCTGCACAAGCAGCAGAATTGATAGCTTTGATGAAGGCATGTACTTTAGCAAAAAACAAGTGTGTAAACATATATACTGATAGTCAGTATGCTTTTTCTACAGTACATGTATTTGCGCAACAATGGAAAAATAGAGGAATGATAACATCTAGTGGGAAACCTATTAACCATGCGCAATTTATTTTGGAGTTATTAGAATCTATTCAATTACCTACCAAAGTAGCTATTTGTAAATGTGTAGCTCATACAAAACAACAGGATAAGATTTCGAAAGGCAATGCACGAGCTGATGCAGCTGCAAAGCAAGCAGCCTCAGACTCAGAAACTTTACTTTTGAATGAAGAATTACAACCCTCTGAGGTTTTAGATTTAGACATGTTAAAAACAATGCAGATGCTTACTACAAGAGCAGAAAAACAAAAATGGGTAAAACGAGGTGCAATTCTTGAGAATGGACTGTACATTTCCAAAGAGAAAAAAAATGATATTGCCGTCTAATTTATTTAGATATGCAGCTTTGTTGAGCCATGGGCAGCGCCATGTCTCAACAGGGGGGATGGTACAGTTAGTAAACCGAATATTCCAAACATATGGATTCACAAATTACACACAAAAATTTTGTGCAGCTTGTCATACTTGTAACAAGCACCATGCACAAGGGGCATTTAAAACCAAGCAAGGAAGTTTTCCTATACCACCATATCCGTTCCATACTATTTGTATGGATTTCATAGAATTGAATAAGTGTGAAGGGAAAAAGTTTTGTTTAGTTATTGTAGACATGTTTTCCAAATGGGTAGAAGCTTTTCCAACCAAAAACCCAGATGCAGCAACAGTGGCGAAAGCCCTGATAAAAGAAGTAATCCCTAGATTTGGCATTCCGGAAAGGATTTATAGTAACAATGGCACACATTTCGTAAACCAGACAATCCAACAACTTGGGAGATTTTTTTGGTATCTCCTTAAAGAACCATTGTGCTTACCACCCACAGTCAGCAGGACTGGTGGAAAGGTACAATGGTACCCTCAAAAGTAAACTTAGGAAGTTAGTTGAGGAGACCCAGAAGAATTGGATACACTGTCTGCCTTTGGCACTGCTGAGTATGAGAACAGTTCCAAATGTGAAGGGTTTGACTCTCTTTGAAATGGTTTTTGGGAGAGCATATTATGTGCCTCAGTGGAAAGCTCTCATGCCTGCAGAGCAAGAGGCTGACAGTTCATTAGCTAGTTATATGAGAAAACTGTTAACAAATAAATCTGTTTTGCAGTTTAACTCTTTTTCAGATAAGGAACAGACCAGACCGGTGGAAGCAGTCTTGGCCCCAGGGACGTATGTGTGGCTGAAAGTGACGAAAAGGAAGAATTGGGCGAGTCCAAAGTGGGAAGGACCGTACCAGGTTCTGTTGGCATCGCCTACTGCAGTCAGAGTAGCCGAGAGGACGTCCTGGGTTCATTTGACACATTGCAAACCGGTAAAGAACTTTCAACTTGATAAAAACTTTGTGACTGATACACAACCAGACCGAGATGGCCAAAAACAAAGCGAATAGAAATTTAGATCAACCCCAGAGATGTTGCATAATCATTTTGTTGCGTGTTCATTTATTGACTGTAATTGTGACAATTTTCCTCTTGTCGTGGGTTATCCTACACACAACCACACAAGTGAAAGTAGGAAGGCGTGATGAAACGTCTATAGACTGGCATCCAAATTTTAACACATACCTAGCCATGAAACGTGTATATGCAGAGACTATGAGCATTTCAAATTGCTGGGTTTGTACAGCTATACCAACAGCATATGGAGGATTGATAATGTCCACTGTCCCTTTGGGGATAAATGAGACTTGGGAGAATTTACTCTTCGACACAGGAACTGTGAGATCACAGGACAAAATAACTTTATTTTTACCTGTCACACAAAAAGGAATTGTATGTTTTTATAAAAATGATACCCTCCAGGTGGGCTGGAGCAATTGTAACATAACCATATCTTACTGATGTTATATTAAGAATAGTAATGGCAATACTTTTTGCAATACTAATTATGACTCATATTTGAACTCATTGAAAACAACCATGAATGACATTCGCAAGAATCCAGTTTTGTTCAAACAATTGTCAGTTATAGATCAGAAAATGTTTCATGCAGGGCTGATGCGTATTAGTACTAAAGTAGAAAACTGTTATTTTATTTGTGGGAAAAAGGCATATAAATGGTTACCTGAGAATTGGTCCGGCAGTTGTTTTTTGGGTTATTTGGTTCCGGCAATAAGACATACTGCAGAATTACCTTTGGGTAAGATACGAAACGTGAGAGAAACAGCTCGAAAACCTGAAGGTCCAGTTGAAAAACCTGTGAATCCAGTCGGAAAGATCGAAGCTGGCTGGAAAGATCATAATGTCGTGAAAGACAAAAGCAAATTGACACATATGGACTTGAGTGACAGTGTTATATCCTGGGCAGGAATATTCCCAGCCTATGGAGCAGTCAAATCGATTTGGGAGCTGAGGAAGTTGTCGAAACTTCTCGAAGTAATGAGTAACGCAACTTTTTCTGCCCTAGAACTGGTGACTGATGAACTGAATGCAATGAGAACTGTTGTGCTACAAAATTGGATGGCTCTTGACTTCACCCTAGCGGCGAGAGGTGGTACGTGCGTGCTTATCAAAGAAGAATGCTGTGCATATATACCAGATAACAAGCATGAAATTAATAATCACCTAGAGGTAATTCAGCAAGTATCAGCCATGACTGAACCAGGCCCAAACCCACTGACGGACATTTTCCCAGAATCTTTTTGGAGGGTGGGGTTCCATCCTAATGAATATTCTGATTGCCATTTGTGTGGGTATACTCCTAATAGGAGCATGTGTTTGCTGTGGAATTCCCTGCATAAAAAGATTAATCAAAGATTTTATTGATGTATCTGTTACTGAAACATTGTACCAAGATATTGAGATTGAAGAACTGATCTCAGATGACATTTTTTCTGAAGTATAGATTGAATGACTCACCTAGCTGAAAATCCTAAGTGGAAAAGGCTAGGAGATGAAATGACACTATGCATACTTCAAAATAGAATAAAAAGTATTAATAGGGGGGGAAATGTTAGAAAAATATGTATTTATATATGAGAAATGCTAGTTTAAAAGCAAAGTAGTATATAATGCATTTTATTCTATTAATCATATAGCAAAAGGATTAATTCATGTATAAATGTAAGTGGTTTTGAAACTGCAGTGTGGCTTGAAGCAAAGCTGACCTTCGACCCTGGCAGATGCTAGCTTAGCAAGTTTTAATGTTTATGCTTTTCACAAGTGATTATCTGCTAGGTCAGGAAATTAAATGTGTGAAATAATGAAATCTTCTGCTCTTTCCTGCTGGGATGATTTGGCCTTGTATATGTATTACTGAGATAGCACGCAGCTGTGTGAGAAAGTGTAACAGAGAACAAAGATGTGTATTAAAAGACTGAATCTGCTATTGTATTCGAACTGATATGAAACCTTGAAGAAGTAACTTTACAGAAATACATTATGTCTGACCAGCTGGATAGCAAGGCCGTATTATAACCAGAGGAAAAGATTTTTTAAAAAATATACAGAATCAGCAGTTTTATGAATAGAAGACTGTAAGCTAAAGTGATGTAGATGCCCTGCGACATATCACGTCAGTAAGGTGGGCATAGCTTGAATGTTAAACCTATATAAAATTGTGTGCTTCCTGTTTCATGTCAGACAAAATTCTGTACTTGTACATTTTTTGCCTCCTGGTGTACACTAGTAAACTTTTGAATCTGAACCTCCTGTGTATTGAATTCTTGAATTTTATTTAACAGTATGTGTGGGAGGAAGAGTGTGGGTACCGACAACCTGCTTGGTATTTGGTATGCTGTTGTGTGACAGAGAGAGAGATAGAGAGCATTGATTCCAGATTCATAGTATAGATACATCTCTCACATATTGTATTTGCATGTTTTAGGAGTAGTAGGTTGTCTAGGTACATGAGGCAATTCTTACATTGCTTCAGGATGCCCGTGTTAATCAAGATGGCTGGAGAAATGGTGGGACTGACCTTTCATTATGTCAGGTGTAATCTGTAATAAGTGGTGGAGGGTGGGCTAGAAGGAGTAGGTTCTGCTGTAAAGCTAGTAAAATCGGCTAATCTATGGAAGTTTTTGGGGCAGAAACCTGCACCGGTGCCTCAAAAAGTACAGCTTGGTTGCTCTTTGGGCAGCAATTCACAACTGTGTTGCGCTACAAGAAGCAGAAAAGTTTAGGAGCATTCCCTAGCAGTTATCTATCGAAATTTGACATTTTTAGCATTTGCGGCTACACAGTAGTTCTAGCCCTCATTGCACAGTGCACAGCAATGTACAAATGCTGTGTTTAAATATCAGCTAAGTAAAACAGTTTTCATACAATTCAACCAAAAGGAAAGCCCAAGACTGAGCCTTGTTCCAACAATCCCCAGCTCAGATGGATCTTGACTGCACTCTTCTGCCACAGGGGTGCAAGAGGGCCCTCTTAATGTAAGATAGCTGTCTTTAGTGCTCAGAAAATGCCAGTCTAGAGTCAGCAAGTCTGAATCTAGACTGTGCTATAAATTGTTCAAATACTGTAAATAGGCAGTGCAGAAAACACAGTCACAAACAATAAAAACAATTTAAAGTAGGTGGCAAAACAGTTGCAATGCAGTGCAGGAAACACAGTCAGAAACAATAAAAACAGTTTAAAGTAGGTGACAAAACAGTTGTTAAATGTGCAAAGAAGGTTATAAAAAGACTTATTTATTTTTCAGTAGAATTCACAGGATGCCTTGGATTTCATTCAGATTTACTTCAGATCTCTGGCTAAGGGCGCCAAACTCTGAGCAGCTCTGGTAAACTATGCACAAACCCCAGTAAATGTTGTGCTTAGATATTAGCAAGTGCTGTAAATAGGCAGTGCAGAAAACACAGTCACCAACAATACCTCTCGACTATCCAGATTTTCGTTTTATATCTTTTGGTGTGTTCCTTATCAAATTTGTAGTTTTTCTGCCATATCACTGGGATGACTCATGACTGATGTGACTCAATAACTACATACATTTGGGTTTCAGACTTTAAATCCTTCATAATGTGCATCTTAATACAAACCTCTTGTTATTCTAGCACATTTCTAAAGAGCAAATATGTCAAATATGTCTCTATTTCTTGGTCATTGCCCCCCCCCCCCCATTATGTTGGCCTTTGCCCAGCTGTCTTGCACTGAGACTAAGATCTATCTGTTAAGCTTCACTCAAGCATGTCACATTTCATTTTTCTAAAGAAAACAATTACACTGGCAGGATTTTAATACCACTTTTATAGGATCATAGGAAGTTACTAGGCTAATGGCCCTGGGACCCTTACAAGCCTAGCCAAGAGTTTATCCCCAAAAAGAAACCTCGATCAGCACCTGTCACCCCTGTCAATGAGGGACAAAGGTAGAACCCCTGGTACAAATTTGTGATTTCCCATCCACTCATCAGGGTTGCACTTGAAGAGGGTCAGCAAGGTACTCTGTTTGACATGTATGGGAAGTCTATTCCAGAGACGGGGCAGCCTCTGGGAGACAAACCTGTCTCTCTAGCAGGTTTTGTTTTTCTGCAGTTATTACTATTTATGATAAGCATTTATTAATTATATTGTTCTATAAAAATTATGTATGTTTAAGGATTATTGTAGCTGTATTGTATTACCATGAGGAATGATTTTTTTTTTGTTAAAATCAAATTTAAGCTTATAATAACACATTTAATTTGTCAAGTCACCCGCTGGCACACAAGCCCTAAAACAACTTGCACTAGTAAACATATAGTGTGCTGAAAACAGGCCTAAATTAAATGCTTTGGTAAACCATGCCCCCACTCCAAAGTGAGATTGTTGTTACAGATCTTGGTGCTGGCATTGATGATTCCCTCTTCTTTGATCATCACGTAAATACAGTGGTTAGAAAATCCTTCTACTCAATGCAGCTGATCACAAAGGGGATATCTGCCAGATCTAAAGAGGTTATTGTCTCCTTATATTCAGCATTAATTAGGTCAATTACAGAATGCAATACCCCTCTTGGAATGTACCACACTAGATATAGCAAACACCTGGAAAGACTTTAGAGGTTCCTAAGATCATCACTGGCTTAAAAACTCTAAGCTACCAGAAAAGACTGGAAGCACTGTCCCCTTATTCAGTATGCCATCATATAAAAGGAACAGACTACTGTAAAGATGTTTGAAATGCATTAAATATGAATGAAAAAACAAAACTTTTTTACTTGCCTGGGGAAATTTATAAAGTCCCAGTAGTCTAGCCATGGGTATTGAGGTTGATGAATATGCTTCACCAATCACGACAGCTGAGGAAAAAGTCTGGCACTTGTAATTTGGAATTGCCTTTCTCTGCCCAGTAAGCAACCTCACTGTACCCTCAAGAGCTCCTTTAATAGTTGTACAAGAATCATAAATCACATACCCAAGTGTGACATTTGGCAGTAATTCTTGGTCATGGTTGATTTCTTCAATTGTAAAGATCATGGCCAAAAGTCTTTCATACAACCTAAAATGCAAACTGAAGAAACCATAAATACAATGTACATACAATGTTGGACAATATATTTTTCACACTGTGACCATATTAAAAATACATTACAGTGCATAAATAAATGATTCAGCAAATGCATTTTTTATTTATGTTATTTTATTTTATTTATCTTCCACTGACTGGGTTAATCTCACTAACCTAGCAGCCTCTTTTCAGGGGAATGAATGAATAAATTAATAAAAGTTCCAGCGATTAATGTAATACAAACTGACAATGAAAAATCAGTGTACTGTCAAACTTCTAAAATGCATTTGATGACTTCATATAAAATTAGATACAAGTACTTTTCCCTAACATACACACTAAATCAACTGCTCAGTCACAGGTAAGCACACATTTTAGCATTGAAAATCATTTTCATTTTCATACTGACATGTTCCCCTCACACTGACACTTAAAACATTTCATTCATCTGGCAGGGCTTCTGGTATCAGGCAGTTAAATTATTACATAACAATAAATATACTCTCAGTCATGCATACACCTTCCATCAATACTACTAAAATAATGAAATAAATATTTCAGCTGCAAATGAAACCTGCAAGAGCTTTATTTAATACTTCCAAATGCTCTTTCATGCAGTATGTGCATGTTGTCTGCTTACATAAGGTGTTAGGCTAAACTTACCGAGTAAGATAAATGAAAAAGTGTAAGTTCAAATGAGCTAATTAGTTATGCTGGACTAAAAGCATTAACAAAATTCTTTAGATTATTAATACTATAGTGACAAGTATCTGCTAATAGACTGCTAAGATTATCTGTTAAACTGAATAAAACATGACAACTGGAAGGCAAGCAACATTTTTGTTTAATCCATATTTTTTTCTTTCTTATTCTTTAAAATGTGGCATATTAAACTACTTGGATTGTATTTTGTTTTTCATTTGATATTATATTTTGCAGAAAGGATGTGAGATGCTAGCCATGGATATTAAAGGGTGGTTCCACCCAGAATGCACGTTTTTCTTATCAAAATGTGCTTTTTTTTATTCCTTTAAGCCTGGTACAATCCAACCACTTGCAAAGGAAGCATTGCAAACTATCTCTCTCTCTCATCTCAGTGTACACTATTTTGGATGTCTGTGAATATCAAATTATTTCCTTCTAATATCTGTTATAGTATATGCTAACTGAAAAGGTATTTGAAGATCACTGAGCCGGGAATGGGGAAACTACATCTGATAGTTACAATGTAAACTGGTCATTGCTTTCAAACTGAAATATGATTAATAGAAAAAACAATGTAGAAAAACTCTGTTGTAGGAGAACCACAACCACAGACTCAAAAAACATGTTTATTTCATCATGGTTTGGTGTTTCCTACATTTTAACACCACTCTGGGACTATTTACAGTTTTTTAAATATTTTTATACGTAACTTCTGAGTCTGATCACATGGGGTCTGGCATCTTAAAGTAATTCTGATTGTTCACTCTGCCTCTAGGTATCCCACAATTCAGTGTTTGTCTGTAAAAAATTACATCATGCAGGCCTCTTTCTTCCTAAAGCTCCTGTCACTGAATTGATTTTACATGCATACACTGCTGTCTTTCAGTCATTCAGTTTTAAGTAACATTTCATGCTGTTCAATGACTACTTAAAACACAAACAGTACAAATGCCACAGAACAGACTTTCAACATTTTGCTGTTTCTTTTTAGAATGGCTAAATTGCAGTCTTTTGTGAAGCCTAATTTCTACTAGTTTGACTCATCTCCCATCCCTCTTCACACCTAACTTCCCTACCTGTCAAAGTGCTAAGGGTAATTTGAGCTGTTACCTGCTGTGAATGACAACTCACAGCAAGCGACTTGACTCATGTACTGTTTACTTGTTCTAGCCTTTATTTTCTGTATGGGTAGGGGAAAGACCAGGGAGCTGTGATATCACACTATGGATGGGTTTTTAGGACAGTCATGGTGATGTCCGTTTGGGGAGGGAATTGGCCAAAAAACTACCTGTGTTCATTGGCCCTGATGACATTAATAAATTGGAAACACCTGCAAGCTTTTTCAGGGCAGGATAATAGTTTTTTTTTTAAAGTGAAACTACCACAGTATAGTAAGGTACTATTCTAGTGGACAGAAACAGTTGATTTAAACGTTTTCGATGCTGTGTTGTTGTTTATTCCTAGCAGGGACAGTAAATAGGGAGAAAAAGGACAGAGAAGTTGAACATTTAATAATAGAATGCCATTGTTGTCCTTTAAGCTTTTAACTGTGAACTGTCACTCACACATTAGACAAAGGACTGAATAAAAGGCTAATTGATACCATCTGCTTAATCAAGAGGGTTAACAAATAGAAGTAATTTAGGGGTACATCTAACTTTTATCAATAGTTTATAACCCTTGACGCTTCAATTGGATGAAACAAACAAGCCAAAGTTTCAACTCAACAAAAACTTTTTTTAAAAGAGTATTTTTCATATAGGAGGATAAGCCTCTCTGCAATATTCATGTAGGAACTTTGCCTCTACACCTCCATTATTTACACACACATATATATACTGTGTGTGTTTGCATGAGCGTGCGAGACTGCGCAATTCTTTGGATTGGGAAATATGCCCATTCTCTGACATAGTGCAGTCTTGGAGTTAGCATATATAATTAGCAGAATGGGTGCAGAGGGAACTTGCCCACCTGTGAAAAACAATGTTTTAACCTATTTTTTTAACTTTAAGTTTTGCATGTACCGAGGCTTTTGTGCATAGAACTGGGTCAACATTTTCAATGTCAATGTTGTGAACCTTGATGCTTCAGTGTTTAGACCAAAGTCAGTATGCACACACACAGATACACACACAGACACACACACACACACACAGACACACACACACACACACACACACAAACTCCACAGCTGCACAACCATGGATAAATGAGGAAACTGAACAAAAAAGGAATCACTGTTCACACACATATATAGGAACAACACCCACAGTAATTTCTTAGGAAGAACAGCAAATGGTGATTTCAACATGGGGGGGGTTAAATTAAATGGAATAGATTATTAAGAGTAATAGGGAAGCCATCATGTAGGACCTCCTCTTAGGACAGAGTCTGTCTAGTAGTTAATGTTAATAAAGTTTAGAGGACGGCATGATATATATATATATATATATCTATATACACACACAAACACACACACACACATATATATATATATATATATATATATATATATATATATATATATATATATATAAAATACTCTCCACAGATACAGAAAGCAGACATTTAAACTAAAGCCTTTCCTAGTCAGTAAATAGACCATATAGCAGTAAATAAAAGGGGCTCAAATGCAAAGACGATTAAATCAGCCAGAAAAGGAGAGTAGTATTTGTTAGAACTGAATTCATCCTCAAGTCTTCGTGAGTATCTTTATGTGGCGGACCCTGTTTTCACAAAATCCTCATCAAGATGACACTGATATACAGACTGTATCTTATATATCTTCTATACCATATACCATGGAGAGAGAGGGGGTAAATTAAATAATAAAAAAAGACAACTGGGTGCACAAGTCACAGAATTAAAAAAGTGCCCAATCCTGGTGTTCACAATGGTGCCAGAACTGGGAAAAAGGCAGTACAGAATCCTCAAGACATGGAAACATTTCTACAATGGGATTAGGCCAGGCTCATGGAAAGGCTGGCCCGGTATTGTAGAAAGAAGTAGTAGTCCATAAAAAATACAAAAATTGACAGGCCAAAAAAGAACTAAAAATATGACAGAAATATCTACCGAGGATAAGGAAAAGTTCAGTTGAAATTGCACAGCAATGAAAGGGGCAGGAAGCATTAGCAACTCTGTTGCAGGCAATGTCGTAGAGTGATAGGTCAAAGAGTTCTCATTGAAGGAGCAGCAGATGACACAGGATGCTGCTAACAAGGATATGTCACAGGTAGTTGCTCTGGAACTTTCTGTAGAATACACATAAGAAACATAGAGCAAAGAATGTGCTCTCAGTTTAGAAGAATATGATCTAAGGGGATCTATATTAAAATCTCGAAGTCTGACAATATCAAAATACGATATTGTCGACACGAGAATACGGAAAGCGCACTACATCGAACGTTTAAACGGAAAATCTCTGTAGGGGGAGATTTCCATTTACTTCAATGTAGTGCGTTCTCGGAGTTGGTATATTTAAGTAGGGGGTGTGCAGGTGGGCTTGCCCCCCTGCCTACACACTATTTAGGTTTGGGTTTTTTTAATTTAGTTTTTTTTTTTTTTTTGGTTTTGATGGTTTAAGACTTCGATGACTAAAGTTCGATCTTTAGTGATTCGAAGTTTTAAACCTTCGAGATTATAATATAGACCCGATCTAAGGGAAGAATTTATTAATTTAATAGAGATGGATAGACATTTTAAGATTAATAAAAGAAATAAATTACAGAAAGTAAATAAGATGAGCACAGTAATCAATACTAGTAACAAAAATTCATGTGATATAACAGAAGTAAGTAGGATATGTATTACTATGCAGCTAAATTAATAACAGATAAAGTCTTACCATAAAAACATAGTGTGATAGCAGAAAGGAAGGGAAGGGAAGAAATAAAATGCCATTGTGGAAGCATCGAATAGAGAAAACTGTAAAACAATTTAGAGAAGTGCCACTGTTGCAAGAATATAAAAGAAGGAACAAAACAACAAAAATACTTTGAAAGATAGACATGGTAAAAGCAATGTACAGCATCAGAACAGAACAGGATGTATTATACACTACTGCAAATAATAAACTAAAAATATCAACCCGGGGAGAAAAACTTAGAAGATATGCAGACAAATATAAAGGAAAAGTACAAAATATACAATTCATTGATGACCCAAAAAGTTTTATAGAGAAACAGAATATAAACACCACCAAAAAAGAACTAGGCATATTTTGAGAAAATATTATGAAGATCCTGTGAAACACAACAAAGATGCTAAATGATTAGACAAATTAAAAGAAACAGTAAGTATTAACAACTTTACTGAAAGATTTAGCACCGAGTAAGAACTACTTATTATGTACATCCTTTACAAGCACCAACATGGTTAACAACAGGAAAAGTGATACTCCTCCTTAAGACTGAATATGTAAGCCAGCCTAAAAATTATAGACCAATAACTTGCCTTCCGACAATGTACAAACTATATACTGGAATTGATGCAGACAGAGTTTAGAGCCATTCAGAAAAAAAGCTCAATCATGGCAAAAGAACAAAAGAGTAACAAAAACAGTCATATAGGACAAAGGATATTTTTTTGCTAAATAAAGCCATAACAGAAATGTTAAAAAGGGGAAGAATCGAGGTATGGCATAGATAGATTACAAAACAGCATATGACAGCATTTCACATTCAAGAATAAGGAAGTACTTACAGATGCTTAGGATACATCCTGCATTGTTCAATTACATTACAGCTACCATGAAACAGTTACAAACCATTTTGCCAAAGCCAGGACAAAGGGCAAATTATTGTCCTGGGGATAAAAATTCAAAGGGGATTTTCCAGGTCAATTCTTTGTCACCACTGTTCTTTTGTTTGTCCTTAACCCATTAAGTGGTTTACTTTACAGATTAAGTCATGGTTACAATTTGACTCTCAGAAAACAAACCTGCTTACAGAGATCTCATCTACTTTTTGTGGATGACTTAAAACTGTATAACTCATCAGATGAGTTGAAAGCATAAACTGCAAGTTGTTAAAACTTTGCCAGATGATACAAGAATCTCATTTGGTCTTGATAAATATGTACAAGCTATGTTTAAAGTAGGAAAGTTGCAGTACCAAGAAAATATCAAGCTGGGACAAGAATGTGATATAATAGAAATTGAGCTGGAGGGAGTGTATAAATATAAATATAGGGGAATTAATGAGGGATTGGCAATAACATTTGAATAAATGTGAATAAAATTCAGTAAGGAATACTTCAAAAGGCTAAAACTAGTATTAAAAACAGCCTTGACATATAGGATTAAAGTCCAAGCAATAAACCAATTTGTTCTTCTTGTTTCAACTTATAGTTTTGGTGTAATTGACTGGCTCCAAAAGGTATTGGTTCAATTGGACAGGAAAGGAGGAAAAAGGGTTCATGCTTATGACATGATTTATAAAAATCAGTGTATACCAAGATTATATATCCCTCACTCTGAAGAAGGTATGGGCCTCCTTGAAACTGATTACATGCATAGATCTGCAATTGTATGACTGCATACATATCTGCTGACCTTACCAGATCCAAACATAAAGTTTTAAAACATAAGGAGAGGAAGTCTAAGATTATACTTCTGCTTAGTTTAGCAAAATCATTCCAGTTCAAGTGGAAATGGAAGTCAAGCCAGAAGTAGACAAAAATCAGATTGCAACTCAATGTGCAAAAAACAAAAGAAAGAATATAAGAAAAAAAATCAGGTGTGAAGGAAAGAAATGTGGAAAAGCCATAATTACAGTGGTAAGTATACAGATCTTCTAGAACAACCTCATGTTGATCAGGATTTCACACAGGAATGGTTAAGGAGAGGAGTGGAATCCAAAAGCTGAAAGGTTAATAATGGCAGCCCAGGACAGTAGACTACATACACATTGGTTTACAAAGTCCATTGAACATTTGGGAGAAACAGACAAATTTAGGTTCTGTAAAAAAGAATTGGAAACAATTGCGCATCTTCTTGCTGGGTATAATACACTCATGGTAGAGGGTTTGCTACTGAAAGGTACAATAATGTGCCAAGACTGTTGCACTGGGGATTGTGCAAACACACTGCAATACAGAAGTAGCAGAGGAGGATTGGAAATATGAACCACAAAGCATTATATAAGATGATGTAGTGTGCATCACATGGGATCATTCAATAGCAACAGTTAAAAAAAACAGACGCCAGTAAACCAGATATAGTAGTCCAAGAAAAAAAGACAAAAGTAGCATTGATCATTGAAATTGCTATAGCTAGTGTTTACAATGTCTTATGCACACAGAGAGATACAAAGTCTTAAAATGTCAGGATTTGCAGGCAGAAATGAAAGCAACGTGGAAGAAAGATTCCCAGAGAGTTCCAACAGTTGTAGGAGCAATAGGTCTAATAAAAAAGAATCTACAATCATACTTAGATAAAAAGCCAGATCATGGTCAAATGGGGTCCAAGGCAGGGTAATGGATTGGGCGCCCCCATTCCTGCAGCCATTTCAGTGTCTTATTAATTAGCTACTTCTTTCCAGTTACCATAAACACTGTTCATAAATCTCAGTTTTCTCTGATTTAGACACTAAAAACCAATGAAAAATAACAAAAAAAAAGCTCCGGGGCACCAGAATGAAACTGCAATGAATGTTATGAAGCTGCAACAAGTTTATTTCATGCTTTTCATTTGAATCTAGGTTCAAACTTTATCAGACAATTACAAAGAAAAAAACATAGGTTAATACTATAACGTGAAGGACACATGATGCTCCCCTTGCAATCAGAGAAAGGGTACTGAATAATTAATTAATTACATCATGGATCCCCGCCCATCATCATTCATTCCAAAAACCTTGAATGAGCACGTTAAAAACCTATGCTTTACAAACAACTACTACATAAAAGACAGTGTTTAATACCTAAGTACTAGGAAATGTTACACTCTAAACAATACCTAGTGCAGCATTATCATTAATTATTTTTTAAAAAAACATAATTAAACTTAAATTCATAAGATATGTCCAAATTGATACAACACTTTTTAATATACCTAACCTATGCTTCCAATTAAAATACCTAACCATATCATAAACTTAAAAAATATATGCTAAAATGAAATATCTTTAAAACTTAAATGCGTTTAAAAATTAATTAAATAATTAATCTCCACCTCTCACTGATAGATACATTGTGGGTGATTTTTACACGCTATGTTTCATAAATCCAACACCTGTAAAAATAATAAATATATTTAACAATGCTTCCAGGTCTACCTTGCCAAGCTTTTAAGCTGCAACAAACACTTAATTGAACAGGAGTCATTAAGTCCAGGATACCTGTATGCATTTAATTTAATTTGCCTGAATAACTCCAGTTCTTCCAATTTCAAGCCATCAGGCCCCCCTCTAATATCATGTAACACACAATCTATTACTAGATATTTAAATGTATGGTCCTTTTCTATCAAAAAGTGTTTTGCTAAAGCATTATCCTGCTTCTCTTTACTAATAGCATACTGATGTTCATAGATGCGTTCATGGAATCTACGTTCCATTTTGCCTGTATAATAGGCAGGGCATTGTTGGCATTTGGTAAGGTAGATAGCATACTTTGAGTTACAATTGAATTTATTTCTTATTCTATATATTGTGTCATTAATGTTGAAAGATGTTGCCACTTCTATGTACTTGCAAAATCTACAAGATTCACATTTATACATTCACAGGTGTCTTGACTTTCTAGTAATTTTAGACTCCAGCAATTTTTTTTAAATTAGGGCCCCTCTTGAAAATGATTTTAGGAGAACTCCCTACTTTCTGGAATAATTCAAGGTCACTTTCTACTAAGTCCCAATTTATCCTTGAGTGAGTTCATGACATACATAAGGTGTTTTGGAAGGAATCTGACACTAATATTTTTGGCAATACTGAGACACAAGAACGTGAAAATAAAATCATACTTAGAAGACCCAGCACCTTTGTTCCATTAAGCCATCCCACTATAGATGTTTTCATGCAGCTTTGTGAAATAGAGGTAGAACAATATAGACTGAAAGAGAAAGGACAACATTTCTATAATTTAAGTTATCAAGAAAGGCTAGCATTGAATGAAATTCAAAGAAGGAGGAGCATAGTGGTGAAAGCAGCAGACAAAGGAGGAGCTGTAATTGTGATGGATTCAGTAAGATATGACAACAAGATGAAGGAAATGCTAAGTGATAGAGCAATCTATCAAAGAGTATCAAAGAAGGATGTTAATAAAATAATAGTGAATGTAAATGATGGCATCTATGAAAAGTTAATGAATAGAACTATCACAAAAGAATTGTATGATTATTTTTTACACACAGCATCCGAAGATACCTAACATAAATGGGTTACCCAAGGTCCACAAGAATTTTATGGATCCACCTTTAAGGACAACTGTCAATGGAGAAAGATGGGTGACTGAACCCATTTCTATATATGTGGAAGAGGAATTGAAGAGATTACTACCACATGCAAGAACAGTTGTGAAAGATTCTGAAGGTTTTTTAAAATGTCTTTATGAAAGCACAACAATGAGGAAAACTTACAAAGGTATCATAATGGCAACTCTGGATGTGAATAGCCTGTTTACATCAATACCAAACAAATATGGAATAGAAGCAGTTAGCCAATTTGGACTTAAATATAACACCAATGATAATATAAACTTGATATGTAGTCTTTTAGATGAAATACTGTCTAACAATATCTTTGTGCATGGGAATGAATATTATTGGCAGAAATCTGGAGTGGCCATGGGAACCCCATGCACCAACAGTTATGCCAACATAGTGTTGGCACAATGGGAGGAAAAATGGTGCTTGGATACCCTCAATAGCTGGAATAACAACATAGTTGTATACAAACATTTTGTTGATGACATCTTTATTTTATGGGAAAGCGATGAACACTCTCTCAGAAGTTTTGAGTCTTTCCTGGGTAACACCACATCTTTTTTAAGATTTGAATTGAATTTTTCTGACACTACCATCAATTTCCTTGATATCCAACTGACATTGGATCATGTACATGGGATAGATACGTCTATGCACAGGAAGACAACATGACATGCTCCATAGGACCAGTATGTACCCAAAGCATATTTTTAAAAATATAGCAGAGAATCAAGTGAAACGTATATCAAAACTATGTACTAAAGATGAAGCTTTTGAAAAAGAAAAGGAAAGGCTTATTGATAACTTTATGGAAAGAGGATATAATAAAGATGAAGTCATAAAATCATGAATAGAATATCAGACTTACGAACTGGCAAAGGAAGACCATATTTTTCCAATTGGTTGAGTAAGGAAGAAGATGAGAAGGAAAATAAGATGAGATTTTGTCTTGCATATGGCAGCGACAATGCATTCATACTAGAGACCATAAAAAAGAACTGGTCTGTTTTGACTTCAGATAAGAACCTTAGGAGCATTGTAGGGGAGACACCCAGTTTTTCCTTTAAGAATAGGAAAAATCTGAAAAGGCTCTTATAGCATGGGAATCGTCAAAACTTGGAGACAGAACGTTCACCCACGAATAAAGAAGGCACCTATAAATGTGGATTTTGCAAAGCATGTCAACATATTAAAACGGATAATTTATTTATACATCCAACATCTAAGAAGGAATACAGGTTCAAAGGGTTTGCGAATTGCAAGAGAAAAAATGTGATTTATATTGCTCAGTGCCAACGCTGCCCATTCTTCTATGTAGGGAAAACAAATAGAATGTTCAAGGAGCATATCCTGAGACACTAACAGGACATTAGAAACCAAGTAAATATGAATGCTTTATAAGGTCATATTAAAGTTAATGGAGACCGCACTTTTAAATTTATGGTCATAAGCAGGCTAGTAGAAACAATACAAGGAGGAGATCTGGCCAACTATACTGAAACTGAGGAAACAAAATGGATTATGAACTTTAGAGCGGACCGAGAAACCTGAATTAAATGAAATTGTACCGCTCAAACCCATCTTGAAAGGAAGGGCTCTAAAGAAATAATGCACATGCATTAATCCCATGCTATTTCACTTTAAAAACTCCAAGCTTTTAGCTAATACTAAGTAAACAGAACATGCACTCTGAATGAGGGCTGTGTCCATACACCAAAACTTTATTGGTTGATTGAATGAATGAGCTGCAGGAAGCTCTTTTTAAATGAAAGGAAGCTGCTTTTTTCTTTAGGATTTGATAAAGATTTAACAACCGAAAGCACTTATCAGACAGCAGCAGCAGGATTACTTTTCATTTTGTTAATAAAGGAACTGATTTTAACATTTTACTTCAGCTTGGGTGGCAGCAGCAGGTTTGCTTTCTACATTTACTTGGTTTCCACGCGTACTGCCTTTGGTGGTGAGCTCAGTGAATCTTTTTGTTTCTGTTAAAATAAAACATGGTATCAACAATCCATCCACATGCTGTGGGAATAGAACCCACAGCCTTCTGGATCAAAAGCAAGTATGCTACCTGTTGTGCTACTAACAATGCTTTTAAATATTTAGCACAATAGTGATATCATTTGCTAAACAACAGCTGCACACTGTATTCAGATTTAACATGAGCAGCAGTAAGCCTCTCTTCCCTTGAGGCTCACAATTCCATGAAAAATTTTCTTGACTATAGCTCTCTACCAATCAGGGACAAATCTACAAATAATCAGGGACAGTCAGGGACACTTTTAAAATATTAACACTATTATCTTAGGACACTGACAGAATAAAATAATGTGAATTAATATACAGCTTCTGAAGTAAAAGAAGTCCATAACTCTAACTATTGTCATTATTTCTTAAGTGCAATTCACCCCTTTTCTCCAAAAGTCACAGGTTTTAGGAGGAATTAAGAGTGACAGAGCTAAAATATGAGTCAAAATTGGGGACAGTTGAGAGGTATGCACTTGACACTTAACTCCTTGAAAATCTACCTGAAACTCAGCTCCTTGAAACTCATTTTTTTTAACAGCTTGGTGGTTGTGGTAGATCAGGCTCTTGTTTTCTGTAACTAAGGTGCAGGGTTTGAGTCTTAGCTTATCTCTACATAGGGCATTTTACACACAGACACGCACATGCACGCACACACACGCACGCACTCACGCACGCACGCACACACACGCACCCACCTCTTACTTGCTGAAGAAGAACAATCTGTCCAGGAGTGAGACTGCAGAAGTAGCAACACAAGACTATTCTTCTTGTATTTAATTTTGTACATGTGGAAAGGAAGAATAAGTGACCTGTGCAATGTTCTTTAGGAATGCCTTTAAAACAGAAACATCATTTTTTTGTACTTAAAAAGTAAATGTGGTAGTCTCTCGGCAAGCAGGCCCCCCTCACAGCCTGTGGGCCCTAGGTGACTACTTTGGTTATCTAGTGCTGAATCCAGTTCTGCTTAGATATGTTACCAATACATGTGGCTCCATATAAATTGCAGAAGGAATCAGTTCTGGGCACACTGTAGATGCTGCGAAGAGCACTTCTGGCTTATATCAAAGATTGCTACAATACTAATTTCATGAACTTTAATTATACTCTGTCTTAGGGAGTCCATTCCCTTCATGGTATTAGAAACCCAAAAGACTTGGAGAAATTAAACAGCAAGCTGGCTAAGTTATATTAAGTCAGAACATTTACTGCAAAGTGGTAAAGAGAAATCTGGCTGAAAAACAAAAGCACCTCAGTACTGCAGCCCGTATCAAGTTATTTGGGGTTATAACATTACAAAATAATAATAACTATTTGGGGACTTTTGGTATAGCAGTAGCAGTGTAAGAGCTGCTTTAAGTAACACTGTACAGGAAATTGTAAATAAAAACAAAAAAAAATAAAATATCTATTTATTTAACATTTGTTTACTGGGAAAGTCCGACTGCGTCAGGAACCTATTTTCAGTGGAGGCCCAGGGAGAAAAGCTCCACATGATATATGAAAGTTAAGACAATTTATATGAACAAGATAAAAAAACAGGTATTAAAGGACACATTAATATTAACTGAATACTAAATAAGTACAGAGAGGTAGATGCAATAATAAATACAAAATAAGTACAAAGAGAAAGAGGTAGGTAATGTAATAAAATGTGTACTAAATTAAAGTGAAGTGGTAGATTGCAAACTTTTATATATATACATCAGGTAGGAGTAAGGTAAAGCATGAGGATCAGAACAATTAGATGCTAGTAGATGCTTAGAAGGATGGGAAAGTTAAGGGTGTAGAAATATGGAAAGTCTGTTAGTCCAATATGCTAGTGGTTAGTAGATGAAATTCCTGTTTTAGGGATAGAAAGGAAAGCTCCTAGAGAGTGAATGGAGTTTACCTGTTAGGGAAAGAGCAGGGGAAGGTCTGATGACAAAGAAAATGTTTTTTTAGGGTGTGTTTGAAGTTGTTAAAGCTCTCAATGGTAGTAATGTCTGTTGGCAGAAAGTTCCAGAGCTTGGCAGTGGCGTGTGAGTATAGGCACTGTCCAGCTCTTCTGTTTGGAATGTAGACTGTTAGAAGTTGTTTGTTTTCAAAGCGGAGGGCTCTTGTTGGTATGCAGGGTTTTAGGACAGATTTGAGGGCTGGGCAGCTATCAGGTGTATATATCATTTTATGTGCAGAAGATAGCTGTACTAGGCTTAGGTGTTATGTAAGTTCGAGCCAATTTATTTCTTTCAGAGCTAGGCAGTGGTGAGAACGGTAGGGGGTAACCTGTGGTGAAGTTGGCATTTTTATGGTAGCAGGATTGGAGCTTGTTTTTAAGAGAAGATTGTAAATTGGTGTAAAAGGAGGCTGCATATAAGAGTGAGGGAAGCAAATAGGTGTTAGTGAGGGTTTTTCTGGTGGAGCTATCCAAGAAAGTTTGTCTGTAGAGTGTTCCTAGTTTGATGTGTGTTTTGCAATGCTATTGCAGACATGGTATTCCAAAGTTATTTTGTTATCTTTGGTTACACCTAGAAGCTTAGCTGTGGGAACTGTTTCAATTTCTGTGTTATCCTGTGAGAATATTTTAAAGTCAGATGAGATTGTTTTCTTTTGAGAAAAGCAGGAGTTTTTTTTTTTTTTTTTTAGGATTTAAAAGTAGCTGGGCTTCTCTCAGCCATGTCTCTATTGAGTTGAAGGTGGCTTGGTTGAGTTGCTGGAGTTGTTGTATGTTACTGGAGGAGGAAATTATGATAGTGTAATCTGCATATTGGATAATGAAGCTAAGGCATGTTGAGGTATGAAGGTTGTTGGTGAAAACATTTAAGAGTAAGGGTCCAAGTATAGACCCTTGTGGTACCCCAGTTATATTGGTCTGATGCTGGGATAATTTATTTTGCCATTTGATGCACTGTTGGCAGTTGGATAGGTAGCTTGCAAACCATTAGAAGGATGGTGGGGTGCAGCCTATAATGGATAACTGATAAAGAAGTTTGTTGTGGAACACTGTTTCAAATACCTGTGATAGGTCTAGTAGTAAGACAGAAGTGATATTACCAGAGTCAATGGATTTGGATAATGTCCATGAAGGAGATTAGGGCAGTGCTGGTGCCGTGTGATGGGCAAAAACCATGTTGGGTAGGGGTAATTAGTTTGTTTTGGATGAGGCAGTACAACAGTTGCTCATGTATGCATTTTTCCAGGAGTTTGGAAAGAGGAGAGAGGATGGAGATTGGTTGATAATTGGATAGTTCAATGGAATTGCCTCCTTTATGTAAAGGGGTGGTGTTAGACTTTTTCCAGAGGTTGGGAACAATGAACTCTGCTATAGAGCAATTTATAAGGATACTGACAGGATATGCTATGCTTCTGCAACAAGTTTTAAGTGTTCGGGGGGAGGTTGTCAGGTGAGAGGGAGCATGGTTTTAGTTTTTGAAGTAGTTTTTGAATGAGAGCGGTAGGGACAAGTTTAAGAGACAAGGGGTCCAGAAGATGTAGTACTGGTTTGTTGGGAATGTAAAGGGGTTTTTTTGTTTGTGCTGGAGTCTTGAGATAAGGGTAGAGGGGGATCAGAGATGGAGCTTGAGGTAGTTCTGGAGGTGGGATTTGTTAACAGTTTGCTGATACTGTTTACAAAGTGAGAGTTAAACAGGTTGGCTATCTCTGAGGGAGTTTTGTCAGGGTATGGTGATGGAGTTTGTTTAGAGCCTGGCATAAGCAGGTTTGAGATGTGTTTCCAAAATTGTTTTAGGTTGTTTTTGTGGTTTGCCAATTGATTGGAAAAGTGTGTTTTTTATCTAAGTTCATTAGTTTTTTTGCTTTATTTCATAGATATTTGTATTTGATTAAGCTGGCATCAGATTTGTTATTGTGCCATTCGTTCCATGCTTTATCTCTATCTTGTAGAAGTTGTTTGGTATCTTTTTGTTAGCCAGTGAGCATGGGTAGTTTATTCTTTTGGTGAGGAGAGTAGGATAGGCTGTCAAGGGTGTTTAGAAATATATTGTTGAAGTATTCAAGGGTGTCTTCTAGTGGTACTGTTTTAAGTGGGTTCCAGTTAGTGTGTTTTAGGATTTTGTTAAACTTTTGCTGGTCAAAGTTTCTAACATTTCTGGTAGTTTTGTATGTGTGGGTTCTTGTAGTTTGTGGCGTGGATCTATATATGAATATGGGTAGGTGGTCACTAAGAGTATTGGGTAGAGTGTAGGGAGTAGAGTATTTGTCTGGAATTGAAACAAATATCCAGTCAAGAGTTGCACCTAGGGTATGGTTGTTATGTATATGGGTGGCACTGGTAATGAGCTGGTTATAACCATAGAGGTTTATACTATTAGTAGGGGAGTCAATCATCAGATCCTGCCAGTTAATGTTGAAATCTCCCATAATTATAGTCTCATTACTGATGTTTTCAGACATCCTTGAGAGAATATCTTCCATAGTTTGGTGGTTTGCACAGGGTTATATATAGACCAACAATGCATAGTTGTTTTGTTTTGTTAATTTGTAGAGTTCCAATCAGAACGTCAGTATTGTTAAAAGTTGGTACTTCTTTAGGGAAAGGTGAGATTGTGATGGAGTTGGGTAAGATTAAGGCTATCCCACCACCTTTTTTGTTGGTTCTATCTTTTCTGAGTATATTATAGCCTGGAGGTGTTATTTCAGTATCATGAATATAGGGTTTTAGCCATGTTTTCAGTGATTACTAGGATATCTGGGGTGTACTGACTTGACCAAGTATGAAATTCTACGGTTTTGTTACAGATACTCACGTGTTTAGTGTTGCTAGAAGAATAGTTTTAGTGTTTAGGCTTTTAGCAGAGGAAGCTGTAGTTGGGGGCCCTGGGTTAGGGTGGATGTCCTCACACAGAGACAGAGTGTGCTGTTTGGAGAGGTAATGTTTGAGGTATTGGGTAGATTTATTGTTGTGGACTATTATGTAGCAGGTAGGTTTACTAGTGATTGTGTCTGGAAGGATTTGTAGTTTTGAGAGATACATAAAGTGATATTGAATTAGGCTGGCTGATATGTTACTAAAGCTTTTTTGTGGTGTTGTCATGATGTAGAGGAAGAGTAGTGTGTGTAACTGTTGCAGGGGTTGGGGAATTGTTTGGGGAGGTGATGTAGATTAGGAGACTGATATATAATGCTAGAATCAGGTTAGGGAGATGGTAGCACAATTTTGGTAACATGTAATTTTGAGTTCTAAAAGGTAGGGGTTGTGGACTGGGCAGTAGAGTGCAAATTGTAAAGCTTTAAGGTGGAGCTGGTCTAGTAATGGGTGGGGTTGTGGTGTTGACTGGATGTATAGAGGCAGGATTGTTTGTAATTGGACAACAGGCTTTAGGGGTTGAGTAATTGTGGTTATTAATCTAGGGAAAGCAGGGTTGGGTGGGAATGGGGGTAGGGTAGGGGACCGGAATGAGCCTGAGGGAAGCAAAGGTGAATGGATTGGGTTGAGCAGAGCCCAGAGGTAAGCACAGTCCAGAAACACTCAGTTAAAAACTCTTTAACAGAAAAAGGCTTAGTACAGTTAAAAGTAAGAGAGTTTTTATTGTGTAGTACTATCAGGTAAGAAAAGTCTTAAAACAGTCTAATTTGTCCAGCATTTAATAGACATAATTTTGTTGAAAATAACAGAGAGTCTTAATATTCATAAGATTAAGGATTCTTAAGATTAAGAAATAGGGGGGGTTCCTTGCTGCCGAGCTACTTTACAGCGTACCAACTTGCTAGAGAGTAGATAATGCCATAAATAAGTCTATTTTAAAACATAAAACTAAGCAAACATACTTTGTAGATAAAAAGAGAGATGCTGCAAGGTGAGAGATAGCAGAGCTGTATGTCAAGTGAATTTTGTTGCAACCAGTTATTCAGCGTGTAGGGCTTTAAACAGTATACTGGCAGTATGGATAGGAAAAGACAAAGCTAGACTGAGTTTGCAGATAAAAAGAGAGGAGCTGCAAGGTGAGAGATAGCAGAGCTGTATGTTAAGCGATTTTTGTTGCAACTAGTTATTCAGTGTGTAGGGCTTTAAACAGTATGCTGGCAGTATGGACAGGAAAAGACAAAGTTTGGCTAATAGTTTGCAGATAAAAAGAGAGATTCTGCAAGGTGAGAGATAGCAGAGCTGCATGTTGAGCAATTTTTGTTGCAACCAGTTATTCAGTGTGCATGGCTTTAAACAGTACGTTGGCAGTATGGATAGGAAAAGACAAAGCTTGACTAATAGTATGCAGATACAAAGAGAGATGCTGCAAGGTGAGAGATAGCAGAGCTGTATATTGAGTGATTTTTGTTGCAACCAGTTATTCAGTGTGTACTGCTTTAAACAGTACACTGGCAATATGGATTGAAAAAGACAAAGCTTGGCTGATAGAGAGCAAGCTGAGGGAACCCAGTTAAGGAGTCAGCAGCAAGGAAGAAAAAAGTTTGAAAATACCATTAATTGCATGCAGATCATTACACAAACTCTGCTTATCAGCCCCAAAGGAACAAAGAATGTGGAAAGATTCAGGAAAAAAAAGAGGAAACACCACTTTAATACAGAAAACAGTTGCTTATAGTATGGAGCAATGGTGGGAAATCAGCAAAAGAGTACAGATGCAGAACTATACAGATAATTTGGGAAAAAAGACAGGCCAGATTTATGAGAAGATATGTAATATCAGTAATGTATTGACCAAATACTTCTCCTCCAATAATAAAAGAATGCAATAATTACAGGATGTTGTGCCTAGACAGACGGATGTTTAAACTTCCTAGAAGCATACAAGGTGACTGATGAAGACTAGATCAAAATAAACATTGAAAACAAGGATTCTCAAAAGTATTCCTGCACCTGGACAGAGAACTAGCAAAAAAGAGAGAGAGAGAGAGAAAGAGAGACAGAGAGAGAGATGTTTAGATCATTTAACAGTTACAAAATGTTACACCAAACCAGCTGCCAAAGATGAGTGCTAGCTTAATGCAAATAAAAACATACAAAGGGTAGCCTCTCAAAAGAAAAGAATAAAAGAAATGTAGACAGTATTTCAAGTAAAAGCTATAGCTTACCATACATGGAATGCAAAACTAAAATAAAACCAAGGAAGGAAATAACACATGGAAACATGACTATATTGATTAAGTAGATATAACAAAGATTGATTTGCAGTAAATAAATTTAGTTTCATTGGATGTCAATGGATTAGTAAATATAAAAAATAATAACGATGGAGAATGAAGCACAGAAGAACAAATTAAGATAAACAAAGTTTTTTTCAGTGGAGCAGCCCTTTATTTTTAAGAATAAACTAAGTGGAACTGAACAAGAATGCTTAGCTTTGTACACCTGGATTTATACAGGGAAAGAAGCAGTAAAAAAATCTCTTTATAGCAGAATATCAAGTTTTGTCTAACCTGGTTATTTCAGATGTTTTGCAGAATCTCCATTGAACACAGAAGAAAACAAATAATGGTAGATGCCTTTCTTAGGATGCTAGATATGAAGGTGAAGGCAGATAGGTAAAGGTGCCTGACTGGTGTTGTAGATGACAGAGACAAGAACAGATCCTCAAGACTGCTGGGAAGCTGCAATAGTTAGGAAGACAGATGCTACTGCCCATCAAGGAAAGGGGGCTAGAGATGTGCAGCTATAGTGTGGGACATCAGCTGAAACTGCGCATAAAGCTGTAAGGGCTGTACCGAGGTAATTTAAAAACCTGGGCAAATCCCTCCTCCAGCACTGAGAGGAGAAAAAAGTCCTCCACTAGGTAAAACACTGTTACGTTTCTACATAATAGCACTTTGCTCTGTCTGAAAAAACTTACAGAAACTCCACTAGCTTCTAGCTACATTTGCTAAATTATTTACATTGCAAGCAAATCATTTAAGTAGCCATGTTCACAGCTTCGGCTGCTTGGAATAGCTGCTGTTATTGCCTGCAACTGTAAGGTCAGATCAATACTTGTGTCCAGCAAATACACCACTGACTCAGGATCAATCACCAATGTTTTACAGTATCTATAATTCCCAATAACAGTTTACAAGTAGGATAGCCCATGCACACTTTGTCCCACCCTAGTTACACTTTTGTCTGTAGACATTTAGCATTTCTGGTAGTGCTGCCTGTGCATAGCCAAGCTAGGCTGGAATATCTTGATACTTATGCAGAGCTCAGGACTTCTGATTTATTGTGGGACAGGAAATCCACTTGGAGGGATATTTGTCTGGTTTAGTATGTTCCTCCAACATGTCTTATGTATGTTACAAGCAAGGTTCAAGTCCTTGAATCAGGTGGTTCTGATGGTATTTGTTTTGTGGAAATTGCTTGTTTCATTACTTGCGGAACCCATGACTGCATTGTACACTCATATCCTTAACTTCACTATTCCATTACTTGTGGAACATCTGCATCTGCCTGCATTGTACAGTCATATCACTAACTGTACTATTTCATTACTTATGGCACCTGTGCCTGCATTCTTCAGTCATAGCTCTAACTAATTCCATTACTTATGTCTGCACTGTACAGTCATATCACTAATTGTACTGTTCCATTATTTGTGGCACACGTGCATGCATTGTGCAGTCATATTTATTTATTTATTTAATTAATTAATTAATTAATTAATTAATTAATTAATTAATTAATTGCAGTTTATTGACTGGGAAAGTCCACTGGGGCATACAGAGCCTGTTTTCAGTGGAGGTCTGGGAGAAAAACTCCTCAGTGCAAGAAAAAAGGAAAAATTATATACATTTATCAAGCAAACAAATTGGCTAACGAAGTTGTAAATACAGTTAGCAATACAGAGGCCTAACAAATAGCATTGACAGGTTTGGTAAAGACAGCATAGAAAATTTTTGGTAAACATAGCAAACATAGAAAATTAAATATATTGGTAACATGCAATTACCAATCAATATCCCTAACTAGTTCCATTACTTGTGGCTCCAGTGCCTGCACTGTAGTCATATCCCTAAATGCACTGTTCCATTACTTGTGGCACATGTGCCTGCACTGTACAGTCATATCCCTAAATGCACTGTTCCATTACTTGGGCTACTTGGGTCTGCGCTGTACAGTCATATCCCTAAATGCGCTGTTCCATTATTTGTGGAACCTGTGCCTGCACTGTACAGTCATATCCCTAAATACACTGTTCTATTACTTGTGGCACCTGTGCCTGCACTGTACAGACATATTCCTAAATGCACTGTTCCATTACTTGTGGAACCTGTGCCTGCACTGTAGTCATATCCCTAAATGCACTGTTCCATTACTTGTGGCACATGTGCCTGCACTGTACAGTCATATCCCTAAATGCACTGTTCCATTACTTGGGCTACTTGGGCCTGCGCTGTACAGTCATATCCCTAAATGCGCTGTTCCATTATTTGTGGAACCTGTGCCTGCACTGTACAGTCATATCCCTAAATGTACTGTTCTATTACTTGTGGCACCTGTGCCTGCACTGTACGGTCATATCCCTAAATGCACTGTTCTATTACTTGTGGCACCTGTGCCTGCACTGTACAGTCATATCCCTAAATGCACTGTTCCATTACTTGTGGCACCTGTGCCTGCACTGTACAGTCATATCCCTAAATGCATTATCCCATTACTAGTGGCACCCATGCCAACAATGTTCAAATGCATTTAATACAGTACACGATCCTTCCATTAAATGTGCACAGGCAATGCTGCATTGCCAAGTACTACTCATGTGCATTTTTATCTTACAGCACTTTTCAACTGTAATTAGTACTTTTAGTTGTGTTTTTTTTTCATTATACTATAGGGTTCTATTACTACATTGTCAAGTACTGTTCATTGTGCCTTTCAATAAAGTCCGTATAGGCTACAAATTTTGGCTCCTGTGCCTGTATCACTCAGTCCTACATTTCTGGTTTGGTCTATTGCATTGTATTGCTATAGTATATTGTAACATGTCCTCTAACCTGTTTTTAGTGCCTTGTTAAGTCACACTCCTCAAGTCTGCTCTTACTGCCTTGTGTCATCAGCACATCAGTTCTATGTCACCCTCCCTTCAATTTTCAAGCATTGGGTACCTTAGTGAAGTGTAGCAACTGCCTCATGCTCACTGACAACCCCTTATTGATACCAAACAGGATCCACCTGTGAGAGCTGTAAGCACCTAGACTGGAGGCTACCATCCCATTACACACAGTTATCAATCACAACATTCTATCACACAACAACAATCAAAGACAAATACTAAGCTCTCAAATGCTGAGGTACTGAAAAGATCCCTTCAAAAGCCTACTAAGCAATACATCAGTAGACAAAGACCTCAGCATCATAGCGACAACTTACCACTTACCAACATCCACTGTTTCTTCTCCAAATAAGGGTTGTTAGGGCTGCTTGCCCAACCCCTTAAAGCCACCACAATCTACTGCTACACACAACAATGCTGTAGTCATAGGTGACTCCATAATCATACACACAGATGTCCCACTCAATAGGATGAGCAAAGACAGAGTGACAGGTAACAGTCTTTCAAGTGTGAGAAGTAATTATGTCACTAGGACTAGTAGACCCCCTTTACCTCAAGTATGCATATAAACTAGTCACTGCCCATATGAGCATGAACAATCTTGGATGTATCACCCTGGGGAAGATGAAGAGAGACATTGTTGAACTATCAAGTTATTTATCTAAGGCTGAGAAGCAAGTGGTCTTAGGCAGCATTTGGCATTATGTTGGGGGCCGTGCATTCACCTTCGCGCAGGAGGACATTTTTTGCAGCATTTGGCATTACCACAAATTATTCCAAAATGATTAATTACAGAGGACCTATCAGGAAGATGTATATCCATATTTATCTCATCTCATCTGAGTGATGCCTCCAGGTGCATTTTCAGTAAACTCCTACTGATGCCTCTAGGAATCAAATATTACAAAACCATGCTATGTACAAGGTTGTAAAAGATTCCATCTTATAGTTTACACAATAGCGAACTCAACTGAATTAATATTTGACATCTATCTAGTGCAGGTAAATAGATATTAACTGTTGTTTTTATGATATTAATTTATATAAATATATTTTTTTCTAAATATCTTAACAACCAAGTAACATAGACAGAACTCATTAGCCTCATATGAAAGCTATCAGATGAATAAAATGTTGCTGACAGTAAGTGTGTAACTTGAGTGGGTGCTGAGATATTGTAAGTTGTTTACAAAATATTACAAATGCAATAGTTACTGTGTTTACTATGACTTATACAATTCATAATTTGATTCTGTCAAAAGGCTTAGGCTCCACCCATTGGAAGTTACAGTGCAAACTTACTGAGCCCCATTGGAGTAAATGAGTAATCCCCATCTCCATACCCTTGCAGTAAATCTAGCAAGATACTGACCCTCAACTCCTACACATCCTAGTTTCAATAGACAAGTCAATTTACTACATCATACCAAACTGTAGAACTATTTCTATGTCTCCAATTGGCCATGACCTACTTCAAAAAACTAGAGTCCCTAACTATTGAACCCAGCCCTACAACCTTGGGGGATTTCTACTACCCACTGATAAACTGGAAAACACACATCACATGCTACAAGTATGCACATAACATTATTAATTTATAACATTATTAATGCTAATTCCCTCTACCAGTTGGTACCCTCTCCTACAAGGCAATCCAGTTTCTCTGACTTAGCTCTCACTAACAAGATGCCAGTCTGCTCTACCCTAAAGTCTTCCCCTCATTTCAACTCTGACCACCACACCATTACTTGTTCCTTAATAATCCACCCTAAGACTGCATCAAACCCCACTATATACTCCAAGGAAAACCTTCTACAACAACCTACACTCACCTTAACCTCAGTTTTGAAGCATGTCTTCCAATCCAGCATACACATGGCACCACATTTAACAATAAGGCCCAGTAGTGGAGCACTGATATAAGCATACTGTACAACAAAAGGCCACATATTCTCACACTAAGTAATAAACTAAACCTCCCTAATTCTGTAAGTGAGCTCAAAAAGGTCTACAAACACCTCAGTTATAAGACCAAAACTTGTTATGACTTCAGTATTGCTACCTCTTCCAAAAACAACCAAAATACATGCATTACATACTGGTTAACTCACAGTAATCCAAACTCTAATACTCATATTAATTTATATTGCTTTACATAGCTAATCTCCCAACCTACTCATACAAAAAACTCTCACACATCTAATACTCTTATTGACTAGGTACTTGTATCTAAATCCTTCCAAATATCATAACCCTAAAACCCTACCAAACACCCTGAGCAATCACGCCCCTATAAAAGTGCTTAGGTTCACTCCCCACTTCTCAAAACCTCCTACATTTATCACTTGTCACAAACTCTCTAACTTCCATCTAGAAACCTTTAATACCCTCCCCTCTAAATTAAACTGGAAATTCCTTACCCAACTCCCACTAGAAGAAGCAGTCTTAGCTTTCAACTGCACCTTCCTTAGCATCTTAGACTCACGTGCTCCCCCTCACAAAGTCCGAATTAAGTCCACCATATCTCCATGGCTTTCAAAAGCCACTCGTACCCTTATGATAACTACAGACAAATTATGGAAAAACTGGTCACAAACTAAGCTCCCTGCAGACTTGCAAAAATATAAAGAACTCAGAAATCTGACCAAAAAAAACCACATAAACAAAGATAAAAAGGACTTCTATAACAAACCTCCCACAGCCCTAAAATCTAATCCTAAAAAATTCTGGAACTCTATTAACCAAATATTATGGTAATCTTAGCTCCCCCAATCCATGCCCAGACAAGACATCTGAAGAAACTGCCACTATTTTCAATCCCTATTTTATCAATTCAATATCTAAGCTACTGAACCTTAACCCAAACTCCTCTACTACTAACATCTCCAACTTCTCTGAACCAACTCCTAATACTATCTCCTCAAATACCTTCTCCCTCAAACTTGTGCCTACTAGCTACATCAAAACTCTACTCTCTAAATTAAAACCATGCTCAGCATCAGCTGACAATATACCTTCCACTTTTCTTCTACTAGCAGCTGACTCTCTTGCTCTCCCTGTATCTATCCTAATTAATCGCTCTATCTCTGAATCTAAAGTCCTTTCCATTTGGAAACAATGCTACACTCTACCTATACACAAAGGAGGTAACTCCTCTGATATCTCCAACTTTAGACCTATCACTATCCTCTCCCCTCTCTCTAAAGTACTAGAAAAATGTATGCATAAACAAGTTATGTATTATCTAATACAGGAAAATCTGCTTACACCCACTCAACACGGCTTCAGACCCAAACATAGCACCACCACAGCTCTATTATCCTTCCTCAACATTGTCTTTATAGTCATGGATGACCATAAACATATTTCTTGCCTATTCTTGGACTTCTCAAAAGCTTTTGACACTGTTTCACACTCTCTTCTGCTGCACAAACTGCATAACCTCAACTTCCCTGATACTGTTGCATGGTTCTCCAGCTACCTCACTGATAGATGTCAATCAGTGAGATGCCACTCTGCACTCTCCCCTCCTCTCCCTGTAAAAATGGGTGTACCTCAAGGGTCTATCCTAGGGCCTTTACTTTTTAATATATTTACTAATCAGCTCTATACCTCCTGTCCTCTGTCATCTTTAGTGCAATACGCAGATGACTCTACAGGCATCACCACAGCCAAGTCTCCCTCTAAGTTCTTCTCAGCTACTCAGGCATCTTTTAAATTAGTTGAAACATGGCTCTCCAACAACCAGCTCATCTTTAACCCTAAAAAAACAAAGCTGTTACTCTTCCTACCTAAAAAGTTCAACAATATTAAACCCTCCTTCTCCATACAGTCCCTTAATAACACTCCCATTCAGGTAGAATCCAGCACTAAGCTCTTAGGCATAACCATTGATGATCAGCTTAAATTTGATTTGCATGTTAATAACTGTATCAAAAAGACTCATTCAAAACTAGGGCTCCTTTACCGTAAGAAGAAATTCCTTACCTCTGAAGCCAAGATTACTCTCTCTCTCTTACCTACCTTCTACCCAGTCTAATGTACAATTCTCAAATTCTCACAAATCTTAACTCAGCACTCCCGACCAAACTTGAATCTACCTACAACAAGGTGGATAGATTTGCTGCCCAACAAACCTACAAATCCCATCACTGTCTCTCTCTAAAACACCTAAACTGGCTTCAATTACCCCACCAGCTGCTTCTTCTCTCTCAGCTCCAGATCATCCATTCTATCCTATACCAGTCTTCCTACTGCCCAGCGCTATCCCCTCTCATCTCCCATTATTCTCCCTCCAGACCTCTCCGATGCTCTAACCAAGACCTACTACAAGTCTACAAACCCAAGTCTAAATTTGGACACAACATGTACAGCTATCACCCCACCATTGCTTGTAATAGGCTCCCACTAGAAATCAGGATGCTTACACATTCTAAACAATTTAAAACAGCCACCAAAGAGCACTTTAAAGGTCACTGGTCCTACAACTGCACTCTCTCTCCTTAACATCCCCTACTTCTCATACCTTAATCTACTTTCTGCCCTTAACTCACTCTTCTCACTAGCTTTCTCTAATCTTCCTTGACTACTCTTTCTACTGTCCTCTAAAATCTACTAAGAAAAATCACCTCAGAGAAACATTCTGTTGTACTTGTCTCGCCTTAATGCAACTACATTATGATCAAACTGGGTTTTTGTAACCACTTACCCCAAAAACTATATTCATCTTAATGACATATTTCTTTTTATACATCTTCAAATAGTTTTGCTATACTCCTGATTACTGTCACTGTATAACATTGTATTGCTACTTGATGCCTTGTAATAATCCTGTAACACTGCTGTTGAATGCTAATTTATAATGAAAACTGTATAATATGTTGGAGCTTTTCTCCCCGGGCCTCCACTGAAAAAGGTCTCTTCAGCTCAGTCAGACAATCCCGGTCAACAAATGTAAAATAAATAAATAAAATAAAATAAATTAACTGAGTTAGGAATCTCAGAAGTAACACTTAACAATACATGGAGCTCACCTCAAATGGCACCACCTAGTCCAACAGTGAAAACATTGCTAGCATACTTGCAACAAATTAGTTTTCAGCTTATCCTAACTCTCCACTCCTTCTTTTCTTCCTTTACCACTCAAACCTGCCTCCTCTTGAAATAGTATCTAAACAGTTCCAAAATGTGTTCCCCAAAACCAAAACACTAACTGCAGCAGTCCAGATGATGTACCAGGCTATCTCCTAGTAAGTTCCAAACACAGTCCAACCAATTCACTTTTAAACTTATTTAGTGTTAGCCTTTCCTCCAGACTGAGCCTTGGAGAATGGCCACAGTGGCAATGCTACACAAAGATAACTCCACCACTGACCTAGGAACTATACATCAATTAATCTGACCAACACTGCTTAAATAAATATATAGACAGCTTACAATCTCTTGACCCAAACCATTTTGGATTTGTTAAATCTGGGTCATGTTAGGTAACTGAAGTACTGAAGGACAGTACAAATTGCATACTTAGACCTGGCATAGACCTTCTGTACTATCCAGCATTCTGTTATTACTGATGAACTCAGCAAGTTACATATTAAATTATTTAACCCTACATAATCCACTAGCTAGCCAAGTGGTTTAAAGAGACAATTCATACAAGTCATGGTTGTTGGCATACTCTCCTCTTAATAGCTAGTCACCACTGATATCTCACAGGGTTCACACTGGGTTCATTCCTCTTCAGCATGTACTTTGCAGATGTTCAATCTGTTGTCAGGGGTTTCTGACATACAAAATTTGCTGATGACTGTAAGCTCAGTGCAGTCATAAACTCTGTAGCATTTCTTACAAGACAGACTAAGCTGCACTAATTCCTTTAGTCAAGACCATGGACTCAGGCTAAATGAAAATAAATAAATAAATAAATAAGAAGACACCATCATTCGAGACCTAGGCACATTCATGGACAATGAACTCTTTTGGTCAGCACACAGTAACTATCATTATGAAATCCTACCTGGCCCAACTATTACTAAAGACACTGTATATCCTTCAGATACAAATTATTATCTACTGCTTCCTACTCAAACACATAATATCTGGTCTATGTTCACCTATCAAACGTCATATTCATTGAACACAAACCCTCAAGGCTTCTTTTAATCGAAAGACCAATTCATCATAAAGATTTCCATTGAACGATGACAGCTGGCCAACATAAAGGAAGAGCAATGGAGTACTTACTTACCTGTAACTTAGGTATAAGAAAACCTGCTATTCCAACCAGTGTAGTGAGACGTCGGAAGTAATTTATATAATTAGTAGGGGGGCACAGCCCCCCACAACAGGAAGATTTGGTGAACACCAGATACTCATTATATGGGGGGCTGTGCCCCCCATACCCCACTAATTTTATATATATATATATATATATATATATATATATATATATATATATATATATATATATATATATATATATATACCAACTCCAAGGTTGCACTACACTGGAGAAAGTGCAGGTTTCCTTACACGTAAATTACTGGTAAGTACTGCGTTGAGCTTCATGTTGGCCAACTATGATCATTCAGTATAAATTTTTATGATCATAAGGCCATTAGATTAAAGGAAGCTTTCAGGGCTTGGCTCGATGAATGGCCATTCAGTGGGTAAACATAGACTCAATAATATAATACAGTACCCTCTTTGGCATGTACCTATCAAAATATATTACATAACATGAGAATACACAATGATTCCTGACCAAAAAACTCAGGTATGAGCTCCATAATCTACATAGAGTACCAAAAGCTTTACCACTGTACTCTGTATCCTAAAGACTCTTAAGCAGCAACCTCTGCTTCACATATAAGGCAACAAAGGGCCCAATCCTACCAGTCTGCTTACATATTAAAAACAAAAACAATAATGCCACTGGCACCAACTCCAAGGACCTAACTCTATATTGAGATAATAAAAGAGGTGGGATAGAAACCTGTACGAGAAGATCCCTTACTTAGGGAATACGTTCCTGCTCCATGTCAAAGAAAAACGATCATGCCAATCAAACTGATGCTATTATAAGACAACAATTTTGTTTAGGGCCCTGTCTGCTGAAATTCTGGAGTGCCACAAGGGTCTATCTTAAGACATCAGTAGTATAAATACCAGCTCAAGTCTCCTCTAAAATGAGCCTACTAGCCTAGTGGGACTAACCTGGTCAACAAAGGATAACTAAATAAAATAAAATAAATAAATCATCTCTTTTCTGTGATTACTAACTAGATGTGTCATTATACAAGAGTCTCAAGCTCCGATCAGGTAAACCAGGGACACAACAATGTTGTTTAATTCAGCCAACCTTTAATTTGTCCTACTCAAAACTTTTATCATGTCACCTTCCATATTACATGCTTATAACCCCATAAATACAGTTCTGAAATGGAGACACTTAGGGTTACCAGTAAATACAAATATATTTCTTACATCATGCTGAAACTGTCATAATGTGCATTCTCAATAAGCTCATTGCAAAGTACAGCATCATCCAGCTTTTGACTCATGAAACAGTGAAACATTGTATATAAAGTTATGTTACCCAAACTGTTCTATGCTGCAAAAAAACTTTGCAATTTGTCAAAATATACATTTACTTGCTGAAAAATGTTTACAGAAGTATATGCAAATTTGTTTCCAGGTAAGTTTCTTCTATTCAACAGTGCACTGTCCTTATAGATTAGAATAGACCTTGCACACATGTTGGAATACTCCCAATTTCATTTTGCCTAAAAAAGTCATCTATGCCTGTGGCCTGACATGCAGAACTTACTAATATAGTACAAAACTCATGCCCTGGCAAAGCGTAGTTAGGAAGACAATTAAGAAAACAGGAAATAGATCACAGAATTACTCACTATTATTGGAAAAGAACAGCCTCCCTTAACAACATTGTAAAATGAGGAAAGGCAACAACAGGAACCTGAATCAAGGACCAACAATGAAAACCAAGAGAATTTATTCACACGAACCGTCCCCACTAAGCGCTTTCACCTAAAAAGGCATCCTCAGAGTCGGTTAGAACATCACAATCAACATATATATACATGATTAGAACTTATTGAACAATGACATCACATTTTAAATGCACCAATGAGCCCAAGCACTGCCTCAACACAATTAAAGATACAAAACCCATTCTAGTATAGTTCTGAAAAATGTTAAAAAAAAAATTGAAACACAAAATAAATCACAACAATTAACTGCATACTATGACTTGTACATATGCACATACACTTATATATAAAAATAAATTAATATAAAATACATATATCTCAGCCTGTAGACCTTGAAAAGTGATGACTCTGTTAAACTCTTAACAACTCTGTTAAACTCTTAACAACATACAAAGCACCCTTAATTCTTATTTATTTCAAAGATCAAAACTACTGAATTTAGAATAAAAGCAGTAAAGCATGCAACATAAAGTAAACTCATTAATATCTAGATGGTCCTTTGCCAATGTGGCTCAGCTGTCCCTCATATTGCAAAATGTCCATGATTTTTCCTTTTTATTTATTTATTTATTTATTGCTCTGTCCCTCATAAAATGTTCTGAATTTCTGATTTTCTGGTAAATCACTGAGGATTACAGTCAGATGATGATGTGAAATATTTGAGTTCATAATTATTACTTCTAACACTCTAATTATTATTTAAGACATAGGCAAATATACATTTTTATAAAAGAAAAACCATGTAAACGTGTTCACATTTATACAATTATCATCAATCTAACATTATATCAATTGATCAATTTCTGGGTTCCCTTAAACCTGACTTCTCCTCCAAAACATTATTCTGCATGTATTGTTCCCACAATTTCCATTTTTCAATGTAATTTGCTTCTACCCTATTCTAAAGATCCCACTTCCCAGTTATGTTATCTCTGTTATAATATGCAATAATTAAAATAAAGTCGGTTTACACTTTGATTTCCATTTTCTAGCAATTGCTTTTTTGGCAGCCACCAGAATTAAAATTAACAAGGCCTTACTATGTCTAGACAGTTCAGATCCTATATTCCGGCTCACAAAAATCATGTCCTTAGTTACATTTGCCCACCCAATATTTCTGACATAGTGTTTTGTAGGGACTAGTCTGCCAATTCATTTCACTCCCAAAACATATGTTTCCATTTATCTTTTTCTTCCCAATCACACCTCCAAAATTGCCATCTACCTGTGGAAAAAACTTTGGAGTCTACTTGGGGGTATAAAATACCAAGGCAAACACTTCCAAGCAAAAATTCTGAATCTTCCACACGTTGTTGTATATTTGGGAGCCATACATCTATCCTTCATGTGTTCCCTCATGAACTGTTTATCCAGTATCTCTCCAAAATCTTTTCTAACCTCCTCTAATTGATTCCTGTACTTACAGTACAATATTTTATATGCCCTACTAATTATCCATTTTTAATAGCATCTTCTGTTCTAGATTCAAATAAAAACTCTAAAGAGAAGGTCTTTCACTTAGGATTCCTCTAGCCCTTTATCTTTGCCTATACACTGATATAAATCCCTGATAGGGAAGGCAGTTTCATAATTTATTACTGTGCACAAAATGCATGTTGATGCAAAATGTGTGTAGCACACCCGCAAGTGTAGCTGAAGTAGATATGGGTTCCTTCTTACCTGACTCTGGTGGCACCCCTTCTTTAGGCCAAACACTCCAAGGTGGCAAGTGATAACAGATTTTATTCTAGGTGACACTTTAGTTTTAAAGGGCAATAGCAAAATAAACAAATTATTTCAACAGTCACCAGTTAGCAGTAAGGCAGAGTGAGATATGCATGTAATGAACCATACATTTACCCCTCTTCCCCGGAACTCAACAGAAGAGATCTTGACATTCAAACATGCAGACGAAGGCAATATCAGTGAGCAGTAAAGCTTTTATAATGCAGCAATACAAACACAGAAAAAAATGCAATGTCATTGAGGGAGAAAAAAAAAGGGTTATAATACAACAGTACAGATATGAAAAAGATGCAATGTCATTGAGCAATAAAGTGTCTTTAAGGCAACAGTACTAACACCCTCTATCCCCTAGATCAAGCTAAACAGACCAACTATGAGACACTCTATTGTACCCTGTTCACTGGCCACTGACTACTTACAGTCCTACTGCCGGCATGATGGGGCCCAAGGTTGGAGCTCATATGGATCCCAGCTATTTGTAATCCAGAAAGCGTTTGGGGTGGGGAATCCACAATTTTATAAAAGTATAAAAAAATGATGGCCAAAAGCCTCTCACCACTCCGTCGAGAATATCCCAGTGAGCAGGCACAGCAGTTCCTCCGACGAGAAAAATGGAAAATCACCCGCCAGAACTCTGATAGTCATCTATGGCATCTCTGCACCAGGCCCAAGGGAACTCCTTTTCTTGCTGAAACATATGCAGGCGTGGAACTACTGGTTTCAGAACTTCTCTCCTGAATCCACAAAATACCATCCTCCAGGATTTCAGCAAGAGACAGACACAAACTGCTACCTCACTTCTCTGTCCCAAAACACTGAAGAAAAAAAATCCAGTCATGCTGCAAGGCCCTTTTCCCTTCAGCTAGCCTTTCAGTTTTCCCTCCTGCAGCTAGTGTTCCAGTCTCCTCTCTTTCACTTTCGAAATTCTTTTATATTCCTGAGAAGGACCTCCATCTTGTGGTATAATGGAAAACTGCGGTCTATTATTTCTACAATGAAATACAGTGGGAGCTACATGTATTATTCTAATAATTTTTTTAAGTGATTTAGAATGTTGTTGTTGTGTCTTTCGGCTTTTCCCGGTTAGGGGTCGCCACAGCGGAACTCCGGTCCGCTAATGATTGGTAGTTGATTTTTACATGCCGAGATACCAGCCCTGATGCACAACCTTCAACGAAGGTACGCCCATTCACGCATGTCTCCACGCAGAAGACGCTCTAGCTGAGAATCGAACCGGACAGCGTCTTACTGTGAGGAGACAACGCTACCGCAGCACCACCACCGTGGTTTTAAGTGAATTAGAATAATATTTAAAAAATTGTCCTGCTTTTGGTCCTTTGTCCCTCCCTTCCCATTGTTTTTGGCTTTGTTCTGAATCTTGAGAAAAGACGTTGATAAGTATGATGCTACATGATACATAGATAAGCTTTTATTTACTAAACTTAAGTGGTATCATTGATGTATAACAGAGTGTTCTCCTTAAGTAACTGCTACTGTAACTAGCTGCCAACATTTTTACTCAAGCTTGTATCTGTGCTCATTTTATTTATTTGTATTTACACTTTGATGACTGGGTTAGCCTTACTAGTCCAATGGTCTCTTCTTTTCAGGGATAACCCAAAGTAGTATTCATAGTGACTAGGGAAAGGTTGAACCTGGCACCAGGGAACGTCTTCTACTCTTTGGGCCACTCAGTTGTGCCAGAGGGCTGTTGCTAGAGATTCAATTCATTCAGAAATGTAATGCAACAAAGCTTTTGCAGTGAGCATAATTTCTGTGGAAAATGTGGACACATAAGTCATACAGTTGTGGCTTCGGGTGCTTGGCAACAACAGTATTGATGTCAGTGATATAGGAGAACATGTCAGAAGTCAAGACAATGTAGTGTGGAAGTTGAAAGGTTGTTTGCAGGAAAAAAAATGAACAAGGTGGAGCTGAAAAAATAGAAAAGGAGACATGAAGGAGGAGCATATCTGGCTGGTGGAGTAGATGTCTTTAAGGATATGCTGTGTATGAGGGCAGCAAGCAGTGTGGGAAAAGAACACACAGAAGAAGAGAATGAATAAGAAGTTTTGCAGTTAAAAGACTGACATATGCAGCAGTGTCTGCAGTGAACAAACAGTAGAAATTATAAAACAAAGGAGACAATGTTCAGTAGAATGTGGAACAGGGTCCAGCAGTTACAAGACCAGTGGTAAGAATTAAATTAAAAATGAAGAAAACCCATTGATAGGTACTTTATTTCTGACAATGTTATTTCACCACTGGGATTTAAAGTAACATACATTAGAGCCTAATACTTTTAGAGGCTGAATCATTTTGTAAAGTGATCTTCAAAACTTTTTGTTAGCAGAATAATTTATAAATGAATGTGAAAAAGAATATTTTAAGAGTACATGGAATGAGTATATTTGCTAGTATGTAAATATACAAGTTAAAATAAAAATATTTAGAACTACAGACACAGATGAAAACTAATTAAAAATATACTTTGTAAAAAGTATGTCATAAAGTGTATGAGATAAAAAAGTGGATGAAAGAAACTTGTGGTGTTTGCTGAACAGATTTGTTCAACTGACTGAGATCCAAACTTGGTCTCCAGTCCCCTGTTTTCTTTGACACTAAAAAGAATCTTGAGTAAATCCTGGATCTTCTTTGGTCTGGTGGGACAGCTTGGATGACTCTTTTGTCAAGTAGTTTTTGAATTTCTAAGACTGCTGCATCCCTGTGACTGGGCAGAACGTACAGGATTGTTTTTAGTCTTTTTGGTTCTTCTGAAAAAGGGATGTTGTAACATCTGGTTATAATTGTCTGCACCCATTTGTCCATTATTATCCTTAGCCAGGCAGACTGATGCAGGGATAATTACCCCCTGACTGCCTCCAGAGAAAGGCAATTGGGCCGCCTTTCAGGAGCACTGATAGGAGTTAGCAGGGAAAGAGTCCCTGGAACCCTGATTCTGCAGGCCTTTTCTGCCTTTTGAATGGCATATTCTGTTATTACTCCCCCCTCTTCCCCAGGGGAAGTCATTGCCATGTGAGTCCTGGAAAGGTCCTTAGGACTTTTTGAACCATAGCCTTCCACTTCTCGGGTTCCTGGAATAAAGCCATTGAGGAGTGGAAAAGCATACGCCCACAACAGAAAGGGTCTTCCCATCTTTCTCACATCTGGCTAGAGTCTCTTTAACCTTGGGACCAAATAGGGAAGATCTGTCAAATGGAATGTTGATGAAAGAACACTTAAATGACACCATGAAATCACATAATCACATCAAGGCATGTCTCCTGATTGCTACACCTGAACCCGCTGCTCTTGTCATCCCTTCGGCAGCATGAGCAATTAGCCACATGGACAAGTGGGAGATAGATTCTAGGGTGGCAAGCTGAGAAGCCTCTTTGTCTTGAACTCCTTCAGCTACTGCTCCCAAAAGAGTATCTGACAGGTCTTTAATCAGATCTCTTTAAAGCGTCATAAAATGTGCCATGTAATTCAAGGACCTGAGAGCTGAGAGCGAAGGTCAATGAAGTGCATACATGCTTCCAAATCTATCCATTGTCCTAGACTCTTTGTTAGGAGGATGAATAGTAGGACTTTCATCAGCAAGTTCCTTTTTGGTGTCTGCTGCTACCACCATGACATCCACAGGAATTCCTTTGGCCCAGTGTTGCTGATCCTGAGGGGCAGAAAGGATATGGTCAGGTCGCTTTGGGATTGGTTTGATAGAGTCAGGTAACTTCCAAACCCGCTGAGTGATCAGCTTAATAAGATCATCAGTAGAAGGAGAGATCCAAGAGGTAGAGGGCTGGGCATGAAAAGCCTCTAGGTATATCAATTCCTCCGAGGAAGACTAGAGGGTATTCCAACCACCCCTCTGTTTAAGAATTTCTAGGATGTCCCTGAAGGAAACATCTTCAGGGTTGACCTAGGGGAAGCTTTTCCTTCATCAAAATTGGTATCTTCTGTGAAGGATTCTTCAGGGAAGTTGGAGTGCTTCCTCATGAACTTTCTGTTCAAAGATACCTTTTCAGTGGGGTGTTCCGGAGAGGTTTCCAAAGATGATATAACCAATGTAGTTTGATCCTGACACTTTTGTGCCCTCTGTCCCAGGAAAGAAACTGGAGGAACCTCCGGTTGAGGGGATGAACAAGACCTTTGGATCAACAGGGATGGCAGACTGTTTGTCCACCATGGACAAGACCCTATCCATGGCTTGGAAGGCAGCACCCCTGTAGAGGGATGGGAGCCTAGAACCAAAATAGATTCTGTTGGAACCGTGGTCCCACCCTGCACCAAGGAGGCCACCTCTGAAGCCAAAGCCAGAGTCGAGCTTACATATGCAAAAGCACCAAGGGACATGGACAGCTTCAAAAGAATCAAATTCAAACCTGCCCCAAAGAACTGGCAATGAAACCTCAACTCAGAGAGGTCTCTGGGTCTGAGAAACCTGAAGAAGTCAGGGAAACGATCTGTGCTGGAGAAGAGGCTCTGACTGGTACCAAAGCAGACAAATCCAGGAAATACGGTACCAAGGGATCTGAAAACTCAGGTGAAGTTGAAGGAAGAGTAAGCAGTGGTGTGGAAGAAGGTAGGGTTCCAGACCTAGAATTGTTAGGAACCAAGGAGGGGGGTAATCCTCTCACTATAAGAAGCTGATCCACCAGTCTCAAATGTCAGATTCAGACAAACTCTTGGTGGATCAAACTGAGGAAGCTGATGGAGATTTTGGTGGACATGTCTCCAAAAAGGGACTGGGTCCACAAAAGAATCTACTGAGGGAGAATATCTGGTACACAGTAAAACTATAAGTGAAGGATCTTTCGGTTCCATATGGGTGGTTAGAACAGAAGGAGAAGTGTCTTTAGTTGACATTTGTACTGAAGACATTGGTGCCAAAGAAGTCAGTACAGAAACAGGCACCATTGGCACCAAGGACTGAATATTTTGGCCCACCATTTCCAAGGAGGTCATTGGCACCAAGGGCGACCTGGCAATTTTAGTTGGTGGTTCCGAAAAAGGTATCAGAACTGACTGACTTCTTTTCTTTTATTGATAGAGGAGGAAGAAGAAGATGAACTAGCTTCAGGTTTTTCGACCAGATAAGGCCTTGTTAAAGTCTTTCAAAACTAACTTATTTTTACATTCAGTCAGAGTCCTGTGGCTGAAGTTGTGACAGATTGCACAGTCCTCTTGTAAATGGACCACACCAAGACAATATACACAGAGTGAGCCCATCTGAATTTGGCATCTTCCTGCTGCATTTTTGACACCTCTTGAACTCAGAAGTGCCTTTGGAGGGTTTGTCGGCCATTACAAAAAAGCAAAGGCCACCACACACACACACACACACACACACACACACACATACACACACACACACAAAAACAGTCGTACTAACAAGTCAGAGAAGAAAGGGCTTTTTTAACTAAGTAAAGGCAAGCAGAAAGGAAATACCAGCTGTGGTATTCAAGAATACCCGAAGGTAAAAGGGAGAAAAGTACCAACGATGGTATTTGAGAAAAACTACCTAACGGTAGATAAAAGAGAAAATACAAACACACACAGAAGCTAAACTGTCAAAGGGAGGAGCAGGTAGTACAGAAATAAGAGATGATAGTCAGAAAGGAGAAATTAGAAAAATCTAACTTACAGTTTTCTTAAAAAATAGCTTTCGCTCAAGAGCTCAGAGCGAACACATCTGGAATTATGAAGTGGCAAATGAGATCTGAGGTGATTTGGAGACAATTATGGGTAGAGAGTAGCTCGAGAGTTTTGGAAGGCACGAGCTGGAATAACAGATGAGTTGGTTCTGAGATTTGGAACTGAGCCCACAGTCAAGGATTATGTGAAGATTGACAACATCAGATATAATAACTTGGAGTGTGTCAATATGGTTTGTGATATACAATGCTTGCAATTAGGATTGTGTTGATGTGGTTTGTCTTCATTTATATAAATGTATGATTGCTTATATCATAAGTGATGGTTTAATAAAGATGTTTCTTGTTTAAAAAAGGGGCAGGAATTGAATAATTTTATGTAATGTTATGCTTCTGGAGCATTTCTCCCCGGGCCTCCGCTGAAAACAGGATCTGTGGAACCTAGTTGGACTTTTCTGGTCAACAAATGTTAAATAAAAAAATAAATAAAAATAATGTTGCTTAGGTTATATGATATATAGCAATATATGTAAAGCATAATGTAATATTTATTAATTTTAACTTATTAATACAGTTTGATTACTTTTATATAAATGTAAATGTGCCTATGTCACAAGTGATAATTCAGTAAAGGTGTTTAAAAATAAGAGAATTGCAGACAAGTGCCTGGGAGGTATAGGATCATAGCTAGCTGTGCAACCCAACTCAGTTGTGTCCCTATGTATCATGGACATTTATTAGAAGGGAGTATGTTAGTTGGGAAGTTTCTAGAGGTTATGTGGGGGTGTATGTTTGCTTGGGCATTACTCACTGCCTCTATATGGCAAAGACATGGGGAACAGGCCCAGGATGAATTTCCAATTTCTTATCCATTGGTGAAGGCTACATTTAAATATGGTAGCTGCCAAAAAAGCAATTACTAGAAAATGGAAATCAAAGTCTAAACCAACTCTACTAGAAGTAGTGAATATAGTAAAATAGATAAAGCAACTGGAAATGGGATCTTTAGAAAAGAGTAGGAGCAATTTACATAGAAAAAATGGGAAATGTGGGAACAATGCATGCAGAACAGGAATGAGGTTTAAAAGGCAGGATATGAATGAGCTATGTAATGTTTGACTGACAGTGATTGGCTAGATTATAAGTGATGTATAATGATTGCAAATAAAATTATATCAATATGGTTTGTTTTCATTTATATAAATGTATGATTGCCTATGTCATAAGTGATAATTTAATAAAGATGTTTCTTGTTTTAAAAATAGAAGACATTTACAACTCAAAAAAAAAGTTTACGCTTAACTACGGTTAGGGATGAACTCTGCTTCACATGGATGGGGAGCATGTTCCAGAGCATGGGGATCCTCTAAGATGCATATCTGTCTCACCAACATGTCTTATTTATGTCACAAGCAAAATTTAAATCCTTGGATCTAGTGATTCTGATGTTGCAGATGTGCAAAAGGTCCATCAGAGCTGAAACCAAGGATGTCTTGTATGCCAGGCATAGATCGCCTCTCAGTAACCTGTAGGAGAGTGAGTATAGAGACAGGACTTTTAGGTGATCCGTTTAGGACGATATGTTTATACCATGGATTCTTCTGGTAAGGAACCTTTGTGGGTGTTTCAGCTGTTGCATATGTCTGGTCAGGTACATACCAATGGGGGCATTATACTCAATGGTGGGTCTGATAAGGGCTGAATAAAGTGGCTCTACCACTTCCTTGGACCTGGATACCATGCCCTTACTTTGAAGATGGGTGACATAAAATGATTTTCTTACTACCTTAGCCACATGTTGATCAAAGGCCTGATTACTGTCTACATATGTTCCCGGATCCCTGACTACTGAGTCAGCTCTTACAGTAGGTGTGTCTTATTGATGGAGTAATTAGCCTGGGCAGCAGTTTCCCCAAAAGGCACTATAATGCATTTCTTGCTATTGAGTTTTAATCTGTGACTTTGGCACCAGTCATTTGTCTGTGTTCAACCTTCACCACTAGAAGAGAACCCGGAGGCCATAACTGGTAAAGACAACACTACCGTGGTGTGCTTCCTGGATAAGTAAGGAGGTACAAAGTAATAACCTCTCTGTGTGTGAGGAAGGACTTTTGAAGGTTCAGTTTGAAGCCCAGGTGGGAAAGGAGGGATTTGATCTTGTCTAAACACTCCAAGCACCTGGATACAGAATCTGCACAAATCAGCAAGTTGTCTAAATAAGGAGAAATGTGAATCTCCAGGGTTTTGCAATAGGCAACAACTAGGGCCAGACACTTTGTAAACACTCAAGGTGCAGCAGACAATCCAAAGGTTAATACAGAAAACTGCAGGGGGGTTGATTCTTTTTTCAGAAAGGAAAATCTCTTGTTTGGTCCATGACTTTTGTTTGGCTGGGATTTTTGTTTGTTCTGCACTTTGAATGAAGGATGATGCCTTGTCTGGAGAGAACTTAGGTACAAGAAACATTCTAGGTATCCCATAGATTAATTTGCCTCTATCATCCCACTGTTTGAGATTCTGCTTAACAGAAGGCCCAAACACCAACACTTAGAGGTACATTCAAAATTTCATTTTTTTATTCAACAGAGAAGTTCTGATTATGTAACCAAGTATGCCATCTTAATACATCAGAAGCAACGTCTCTTGAGACTGTATCTATACATCCAAGCATACCTCTCAAAGCATGTTTCAAAACTTGAGTCAAATTAGAAACAACTTCATTCATATTAGACTTCTGCTCTGCAGATAAGGATGCAGCAAAATCATCCAATCTGTGCACATACCGTAAAAAATATTTTCACATACAGCCTTAATAATTTAACATTCTAAAGGCTAGATTACTAGAAAGAAACACACTTTTGCTCTGAAGATCTAACCATTTTCAGTCGTTATCAGGGGCATTGGATTAGATGAGCCAAGGACTTATATGAGCAAGCAGCTAGAGAGATCACGGCTAGGTCAGCAATCAAATGAGAAAAAGATGCCAGTCATATCCAAGGAGACCATATATTTTCTCTGAGACTTTTTAGGGATAGCTGGAATAGATATTGGCCCTCTGCAGGAAGCTTTATAAGCATCTTTCAAGGCTGGTAGGTGGGTGTTTCACAAAGAAGTGGGCATCTTGTCCTCTATAATGTCATATACCCTGCCTAGCTCTGGGATAGTTCTTGACTGCTCCCTAGCAAAAACATCACTAAATCTAGCAATCAAGAGGAAAAGTGAAAACTTCGGAGAAAAAGTTCAGAAGGCTGGATTAACGCCCGGTTTACACCTCAAAGCGAAAATGACAAAAATAAATAAGCAGGTTGACCACGGCTGGTAAATCCAAATATACATTCACTTTCAGCAGAAAGTCCAAATATACGTTCACTTTCAGCAAAATGTTCTTTAATAAAAAACAAGAGTAAGTGCTTTCACGATCTAAAACAGCTGATCGCTTATTCAGACTCATTAAAAACAGTTAAAGCATTGGTTTTTAAACCAAATACATCCAATCAAATAATACCTTTCTATGACATCATCTGATTGATTAATTAATTCAAGTGAAACAAATATACAACTAACTACTTTAAATCCTGTTAAAAACAGTTTGAGTATCCTATAATACACATAATATATATAAAAAAATCAACACATAAAACCATAAAACAATATCTAACTATTTAATGTTTTAATGGTCTAGATTTTAAAAATGGTTTCAGAGAGACAGCATTATTCAATCCTGGGGGCTTGTCTGCTTGAAGTAATATAATCCATTTCTGTTCTACTTCTTCTACCCTGTTCTTTATGTCCCCCCCCTCTATTATTATTACTTATTATTTCTATAACCATGAAGTTGAAAATATGTCTTGTATCCTGTTCTTCTACATGTTTTGCTAAAGCATCTGTGTCTCTTTTGTTCGTTATATCTCTGAGATGTTCAGGAATACGTTCTTTCAAGCATCTATTGGTCTTACCTATATAAAAAGCGTGACATTTTATTTATTTATTTATTTATTTAAATTTGTTGACCGGGAGTGAAGTAATATAATCCAACAGAGATCCAATAGAGAGAATAGAGACATATAGTGCAAAAACCAAAATAGACTAAATTCTGTGTTCTACAATCAGCGTAGAAATTGACATCGATAGCGAATTCTAAAGTGGGATGTTTATATGTAGATTTATTATATAGGTACTTGCATGCCGTACAATTCCTACAGGGAAAAGTCCCTAACCTTTGTGATTGCTTTAGTTGTTTATTAGATGTTGATTTATAGCAAAGTTGCCTTTTTAAAGATTTTTTATTTTTAAAACAGAAACTAGGTCTGTCTTCTAATACATTCTGTAACTCAGAATCTGAAAGTAATATATTCCAATTTTTTTCAATGATATTACAAAACCTTCTAATGTCACTAGAGTAAGTTATGGAAAATCTGACTTTCATATTAGTCGTATCTTGTATATTTCTGTCTTCTTCTATTGTGTCTGAGAAGAAAGGTTTACATCTGCCATCTCTATTATGTACTGTAAATTGAATTCTATTATCTATATCTTTTTTATTATAGCCTCTGGCTATGAATTCCTCCTCCAGTATTTTTACTCTTATCATTAAGGCCTTCATTCGTATTATACAACCGACTTACTCTCATAAACTGTCCTTTTACAACATTCATATGTACAAATGTAGGGTGCATGCTCGATTTATGTAAAATATTGTTTCTCCATGTGGGTTTCCTGTACATCCCTGTGGTTATTTCATTTAAGTCTCTTTCTTACCAAGACATCCAAAAATTCTATAGAATCCTTAGAATATTGACTTGTAAATCTAAGAAACTCTGAGCATGCACCCTACATTTGTACATCAGAATGTTGTAAAAGGACAGTTTATGAGAGTAAGTCGGTTGTATAATACGAATGAAGGCCTTAATGATAGAGTAAAAATACTAGAGGAGGAATTCATAGCCAGAGGCTATAATAAAAAATATATAGATAATAGAATTCAATTTACAGTACATAATAGAGATGGCAGATGTAAACCTTTCTTCTCAGACACAATAGAAGAAGACAGAAATATACAAGATACGACTAATATGAAAGTCAGATTTTCCATAACTTACTCTAGTGACATTAGAAGGTTTTGTAATATCATTGAAAAAAATTGGAATATATTACTTTCAGATTCTGAGTTACAGAATGTATTAGAAGACAGACCTAGTTTCTGTTTTAAAAACAAAAAATCTTTAAAAAGTCAACTTTGCTCTAAATCAACATCTAATAAACAACTAACGCAATCACAAAGGTTAGGGACCTTTCCCTGTAGGAATTGTATGGCATGTAGGTACCTATATAATAAATCTACATATAAACATCCCACTTTAGAATTCACTATCAATGTTAATTTCTACGCTGATTGTAGAACACAGAATTTAGTCTATTTTGGTTTTTGCACTATATGTCACGCTTTTTATATAGGTAAGACCAATAGATGCTTGAAAGAATGTATTCTTGAACATCTCAAAGATATAACGAACAAAAGAGACACAAATGCTTTAGCAAAACATGTAGAAGAACAGAATACAAGACATATTTTCAACTTCATGGTTATAGAAATAATAAGTAATAATAATAGAGGGGGGGACATAAAGAACAGGGTAGAAGAAGTAGAACAGAAATGGATTATATTACTTCAAGCAGACAAGCCCCCAGGATTGAATAATGCTGTCTCTCTGAAACCTTTTTTAAAATCTAGACCATTAAAACATTAAATAGTTAGATATTGTTTTATGGTTTTATGTGTTGATTTTTTTATATATATTATGTGTATTATAGGATACTCAAACTGTTTTTAACAGGATTTAAGGTAGTTAGTTGTATATTTGTTGCACTTGAATTAATTAATCAATCAGATGATGTCATAGAAAAGTATTATTTGATTGGATGTATTTGGTTTAAAAAACAATGCTTTAACTGTTTTTAATGAGTCTGAAGAAGCGATTAGCTGTTTTAGATCGTGAAAGCGCTTACTCTTGTTTTTTATTAAAGAACATTTTACTGAAAGTGAACATATATTTGGATTTTCTGCTGAAAGTGAATGTATATTTGGATTTACCAGCCGTGGTCAACCTGTTTATTTATTTTTGAAAAGTGAAAACTTGTCTGGACTTAAGCTCAGGTTCACCTGCTGAAGAATCAGAGTAACTGTGCTCAGTGTCAACTAGCAAATTACTGTTGTCCTCATCAGACTCCTTAACATTGTCTGAAAAAACAGAAAGGTCTCTGGCCAGACTAGCACTAGAGGCACGTATGGGAACACAACCACCAGATTTAGCTGTCTGCAGAAGTCTCTCAGCCAAAGAAACCACAGCAGCCTTATAAACAGATATAATCCTATTATTAGCTTTATGATGACACTTGTTTCTTTTTTTTTGTGAATGTCACTACTACATAAAATATCTGGGGTCAGAGTTTTATGTCTGGCAAGGGGTCTCTTACCCCAGACTTCTTCTGCACCTAAAGAGTTTAGTTTTCCCATATATGCACCAAGGAATGGAACAGCCCCTGAGTAGGTGTATAAAACCTGTTCCATAGTGGCTGGTAAAGGTACACTAGAGAGAGACGGAGTAAAAGTTAAGTGGTCTGCAGGCCAAGCAGTGACCCTGACAGAATAAATAACTATAGGCTGAGGCATATTTTTATTTTGTTTTTTTCTTTTTAGGTGCAGCCAGATTTGTTGGGGGTATCAGAGTTAAGATACATGAAGCATGGGAAAAGAACACTCCCAAGAATAATAAACTGCCAGTACTGGATAATGTAGAACACTCGCCAGAAAAATAAACTCACAGTACTGCTGCATAATGTAACATGATAAGCAGTTATAGTTTCCTAGTAATAAGTATGTCCCCACACAACAAAATCCAGCCAACCTTCCTATTATCACAAAACAGTTCAGAATTATTTTAAAACTGACAGACATTAAAGAATTTCCAGTACACAAAGTCCAAAGACCAAAGCAACCAGTGTGCTAAGCCAGTGTTAAAAATTAGTTCCACTCACTTTAATCATGTTAAACTGTCATAAATTAATGTTTAATTTCAACGTAAACTATATTTTCTTGCCAGAGAGTAAAATCTCCGTAGTACATTCAAACATCATTTGTAGTAAAATTACAATCTGATGTTAAAAACACACAGAGCAGAGTCTTATATAGCAAATAATGTATAAATGCTAAAAAAATCAAGTTCTGCATTATTTTCTTTTTTGTCAAAAGATGAAAATAAAGCAGAGTAAGAAAAATGGAGACAGGCACGATTAATGTTTCTGCCTACACAAGAAAAGACCCTTGTGTCTAACAGCTCACATACACACTGCACTTATGGGTTCATAGGTACGCACTAGGTTAGCTTTCCTTGCTGGCCATTTTAAGCCCAGCCAATTTCCATTGTTGTGCTCGAAAAAAAATATCCCGTTTGGTTATGGATTGGCTTTACACATGGTTAATAATTATATATTACCCCTAACGAGGATAACTAGGATCCTATCACAGATGATATGAGGGGAGCAATCCATGGGATAGAGCATTTACGGGCTGCCTCTGTCCATTAGTAGATTAGGGATGCAATCCTGGTGTCATTTTCTGTTTCCCATCCATAGATCTAAGTTGCACTTGAATATGGACAGGGATAAACTGATTTATGTGGGTGGGGAGTCTTCCACAGCAGCAATGTCCTTTGCAAGGTATACTTGCCCATCCAAACTGTTCTGTTGATGTTGCAGAAGAGGTTTAGATCACTAGACTGAGTATTTCTTATGCCACTTAACTTGCTGATGTGCAGTAAATCCATCAGTAATGGGTTGGATGATTCCTTTTATGCCAGATACAGGTCACCTCTTAGCAGTGTGTAGGATACAGATTATAGTGACAGGACATTGAGTGGGTCCATGTAGAACATGTTCTTTAGGCTTTGTATCCTTTTAGTAAGGTATCACTGTGGCCTTTCCAATTGTTGCTTGTGTCTGGACAGATACATGTCAAGGTGGGCACTATATTCAGTGACTGGCCTAATGAGGCCTGAGTAAAGGGGGAAAATGATATCAATAGATCTAGACACAATCTCTTTGTTTATAAGCTGTGTAATATAGAAGGACTTACAATAGACACATGTTGGTCAAAAGATATGTCACTTTCCACATAAATTCCTAAATACCAACTGGGTCAAACTCTTGGGGGCACATTGTCAGTGTAGTAGTTTCTTGGGATAGAAATACCTTTCAACCTCTTATAGCAAGAAATCTGGACAAAACCCAAAATAATAGGGGGACAAATGCCCAAAAATAGGGACAGATTTTAAATATTGCTCTTACAAACTAAGAAAGTTGATAGAATAACAGATTTTGTGGTAAAATGCATTTTCAGAAGGCTATAAAGTCTGAAACTCAAATGTATGTCATTATTTAGTGTCTTTAAGCCTCTGTGATTTGCCAAAAAAACATAAATTTTATGCAGAACAGACCAAAAATATTGCGCAAAAAAATGCTGGCATTCTGCAAAAATCTGGACAATTGAGAAGTAAGGGGTGAATGACTTCCCAAAAGATACAATAATGTATTTATTTGGCATTTAATTTCAGTCCATGATTTTGGCATTAGTTATTTATTTGAGATAAGCCTTCCTGTAGGATAACTAAAATATTTGAAGATTCAATGACTGCTCCTGGCATCCAGTCATCTGCAAACGTAGTCATCCAGAGCCATTTGGTCTTGGCTTTTACTTCAAAAAAGTAGATGCCAAACAGGAGGGGTCCCAGCACAGAACCCTGGGGGACTCCACTGTTGACTGGAGGCAACTTCCCTTATTTTTGATTAACTGCAACCTACCTGTGAGCCAGTTGGCAGCCAAGTGGATGACACAGGCATTTAATCCCAGTTTATTTTGCTTTTCTACTATGCCTGAGTGGGGAATTGTGTCAAAGGCTTTGGTGAGGTTGAGGTATGTGGTGTGTACCATTTTGCCTTCATTCAGTGCTTTGATGACCTTTTCAAAAACATCCACCATGTTGAATAAGCATGGTCTGTCCTTGGTGAATCCAAAGTGAGACAGGTTCAATGTTTGGAGGTTCCCTGTGTCCAGATTGATTAATTCCATGATAAGTCATTCCATGGTTTTGCATATAGGCTGATCAGACTTATGGGTCTGCAATTGCCTGGCTCTGTGGAAGGTCCTCCGTTATTTAGGGAGATGGTTGTATCTGTACTCCATCACTTGATACAAAACCTGTATGGAGGCAGAGACTGAATAGTGTTGTTAGGGGTGTGAGAGAAATACCAAACGTTTTCTCAGAAACTGTAAAAACAAGCATTTGTCAAAGAATGAAGCAAAATAAACACTGCTACAAGCAGAAATTCCAATAGGAATTACTGTAAACGCTGACATGAAATATTAAGCATTAGAAAAAATAAAAATCAAAAGTAAACAATAAATCTAATAATAAAATGAAAGGAAGGGAGTCCTCAAACAGGGTTTATCTGAGCAATAACCTGGAAAAGTCAGTACTGGATCTTATGAAGTGTCAAAGCACTTTCTTCTTTGGATGGCAGAAAAAGACTGAGCACTCACTTCTTGATATCGCTGAAGGCTTCCTTATCAGGATTTGCTCAGCCAACCAGTTGTGTTAAGAAGGGAGAGAGAAGAGAGTTCGAGCATTTGAAAGTTGGCTAATACTGGCTTACCTTGGCAGATAACCCAAAATGGTAATGGGCACTGGTAATGATGGATATTAGATATGGCAGTAATGTTACCAGGTAGAGTGTTAGCATGTGACATAAGAAAAAAAATGAAGCCAGAGAAAGTAATTGTGTTATAGAAACAGGTAGAAAAGAAAAAAAAAGAATTTTGAAGACACAAAATATGTAATAATTGGCCTAACTTTTACTATGTTAGGTGACCTTAATTGCTATTTAAGGAATGAAAAAAGCAAAGTAACACAGGATATTAAAATTATGACAGAAGTAGAGGTAATGAAAATGGCATACTAAGGCTAGGAAAAGAAAGAGACATTGCATATAAGAACGGGAATCTAAAGATACAAAAGGAATATGAAAAATGTTTGTATGAAATGGGGGATTTTAAAGTAGGAATGAAAGATACATTTTTCCCTAATTATAGAGCAGTATGAGCAGTTATAGGAGAAAATACAGCATTATAAGAAGTCAGTTTATGAAATATCCCATGCAATAACCATTTCAAATGTCAGGACTCACTAGAGTGAGTCCTGAAATGTGGAGACTGAATTGGCCAAAAGATTAGACTTGTATACACAAATTCCGAGATGCCATATCTTGGAATATTCCCTTTTCTCCGAAGTATAGTGATCTCAGAGTTGGTATATACAAGTCTGGGGGTTGTGGGGGCGTGCCTTCCTTCAAAAAGAAGTTTTAAGGATTTTCTAGAGTCACTCTTCGTCAGGTTTTGTCTTTTTTTTCAGCTTTTTTGGCATTGGGCACTTGGATAGCTGATGTTTCAATAGGGAGCCATCATGTATAGCACTGTGAAAGGCTGGTTATGAAAAATGAATAACACATCAGGGGAAAGGAAAAAGGGTGTTCAATGAGCATGTGGCTACTTCTGATGGTGATGGATGCAGTCACAAGAAGTTGTGGGAATGGCTTAGAAGAAGAAAGATGGAAAAATAATGATGGAATAGACTTGCTATTAATGTTTGTTTATACAGATGATTTAGTGTTTACAGGGAAAAATAAAGTATGGATGAAAGCTGAAACTCTGAAAACAGAACTACTGTTGAGCAAAGTAGGTTTATATTTAAATAAACAGAAATGAAACTAGAGGAGATTGGAGGAATTTAGTTTACAAGAAATGAGATTAGTGTATTAGGTGTGAAATTTGAAAAGTATGAGGCCGCGAAAGAACAATGGAGAGAACTGATGAAAAAAGAAGTACAATAATAGGAATGTTATTGCTTAAAATATGATTATGTATGTATGGGAAAAATAAAGTACAAGAACATAAAAAGAGAATATAAAAATATGGAAGGTAAAGGATAAGTTAAGAAGATAAAAATGTGGAAAATTAGTCTGAATAATGGCAAAACAGATAGGGAAAGTTGGTACAAAAATAATGAAATAATGTTTTTCCACAGGAAAAATGTAGGAAAAGATGTAATTAAAGAAAGACAAGAGAGATCTGGAATGTTTTAATTGGGGGGGGGGGGTGAAGGCTTATATTGGATAAACTAGCTGTAAAAAAATGTATAAGGCATAAGTTGAGGAAACACCATCACATTGTTTTTTTGAACTGTAAAAGAAGAGTTTTTATAATGTTTTCAGAAAGACTTATAAATGAAAAGGATTCAAGAATTATGGATATGAACATGATATTATTTGGGACTTACAAAGAAGGAAATAAGATAGACATAGATAAATTGGATAAGATTTTATTTATGACAATATGTTTTTTGTTTTTTGTTCTCCTTGCAGGGGAAAAAAGATGTGAAGAGTTGCTGTATAACAAAAGAACAATGAAAAAATAATGCTGGAAATAAAAATATGGCCATGGCGGAAGAGATGAGTAGGGGACATCATTGAAGAATATTAAGATTATATAACGAGAAAGTTTATGATATAAGAAATGTGCAAATACTGTACTGAATGTAGAAATAAATCTTTTACATCCACCCAACCTATCACCAGCTCAGGCAGATGGGAGTTTCATTTTTATGTCTCATCCAAAGGATGGCACATTCAGACTGATGCTGGGCTGTGGTTTAGGTGGTTAGTATTTGATACATTACGCCTGTCTGCTCTACTTTTCTAACCCTTCTCGCCAATTACTGACCACCACTCCTGCTGTGACAATCCAACTTTTTATATCACAAACTTTTTTTTTGACCAGGAGAAAATGAATAGTGTAAGTAAAAAAAAATAGGAAATAAAATAAATTGTTGTCTACTGTTATAGATTCTATATCAGTTTATACATATTGTCTGTATATGGCAAACTAATGCTGTACTCTGAATTAGTAACCTATATATCAGATTAATTACAGTTGGTCTACTGTTTGTTGGCTCTGTGTAGCAGTATAAATGTCTGACTACAAACCACTAGACACAGATTTGATCAGTAACCTGGGCACTGGAGTGATAATAGAGGGTGGGACGTCCAGGGGGCATACCAATAGTTATTTTCTCTTGTAGACAAGGTGTCAGAACAACAGATGACTAACACTTAGTGCATGTGATCACAGATGTGGATAGATCACTCAGAATATCCCATTAACTATCCATTTGAAACATATCAACCAAAATGCGCACGAACTATGGCTTAACCAAACCAGAGAAGTTCACCAACCAGCTGCAATATGATGGCTCCCAAGAGGCTCCTGTGTGCTGTCACCAGGAGGTACACGGCCCCACAGCAGCAAGACTTTTTCATATAAAAAGAGAGGACCTAATCAGTGAAGAGTCATTTCAGTGTATGTCATAGTTGTGATGGCCCCAGAGAGAAAAGCGCAATAGGGAGCATTAGCAGTTTGAAGTCAGAGAAGCCGTATTCCAGAATTCAGTACAACAAAGCCCACAAATCAGTATCAAATAAAATATTTAAACAAATACAACAATGCTTGAAATAATACACAAGCAGCATCACAAATGTCACTGAATGTACTCAAGCTTACTCAGCTACTGCATACACTCTGTATTATAACTGTATTGGTATGATTTTAGGTTATTTGTCCTATCTTTGTTTGAAAATTACTGTACCTGTGAAATAATGCTGGGATTCAGAAAGGCTTAGCTCAATGGTGAAGTCTTAGTTTTCCCCATCATGCTTAAGCCTTTCCGATTTAAAGACCAATCTACTGCTGAGGTTCTCCCCTCGCAAGCTCATTGACATTTCCAGTGAAACCTTTTCCAGTGTTTCAAAGGAAAATGTTTGAGAGCCAGAGAAAAGCACAGGAGCTAACTAGAAGAACTGGGAGTATATAGGAAATGAGTAAGAAACTGGAGCCGGGAGGTGGAGATCAAAAGGAAAAAACCAGCTTCATGGAAATTAACGAATAAAGGTGGGGTTACAAAGCATCAATCATATTTCTGAAATATGGTGGAACAAGAAAAACTGGAACTATTAGACTTTTTTGAATTTGTTAAACTTGTAGGGGACTCCAAAGTATCTGTCTTACTTCATGTCATAAATGTTTGGCAGAAGATTAAAGGGAAGGGAAATAGGTAAGTTTAACTAAAACAATTTTTGTTCTTAATAGTATTTTTATAAACATTTCATAGGTTCATAGTTGTTCACTAGCCTAGCAACCACAAGGGCCTTTTTAAGCCTAACCATGCATCCCAAATCTCTGACAAGTTCTGCTACCCCTGATAAGTGTAAGCATGGGCCTGGGAGCTGAACCATTTACAGGTTACCTGTGTCCATTAGAGACATGGGTGCCAAACCATGGATGAATGTCCGGTTTTCCTTCCAATTGTCCAAGTTGCACTTGAATTGGGTTAGGAAGGAACTCTGTTTCACGTGGATGGGGATATGGCATAACATGTATGTTATATGCTAAAACATTTTCAGTTATTTTTGTATGCTGTAAGGATAATAAGTTAAGAGGTGTCCAGACTTTTTTCTCTCCTTCTTCTTCTCTTCTTTCTTTTTTTCTTTCTTATTTTTTAGCTTTAAGAAATGTAGACACCACAATGTAATGCTTTGCTAAGTTTAATTCTGCTGGCTGCCAACACAGAATCTCCTTTTTCCATTCTCATGTTGGCTTAGTTCTTAGAGTACTTTCTGCTACTTTCTAAATATAATATTCTACAGCTGCTATTATTCTCTTTAAGGATTTGCATTCAAAATTTCACTCTCCTTATTTCTTGAACTACCCCTCTGCTTCAACATCATCCCTCTCCACTCTGCATTATAGCTTTCTGCTTGTGTTATGATAGGAGCCTTAACTGGGTCTATATTGAATTAACAAAAATCCTATTGTGTGAATATGTAAACATCGACACGTATACAGCGAAGTGGCAGAAAAGCAAATGTCCAGAACCGCAAAGATCTGAAGATCGAACTGCCATAGTTGTCCACGGCAGTAGGTGATTTCCTTATCTGGTATAGCTCCCTAAGGTAAGTGTGTGATAGTTACTGACCTTAGGGTTAGGGTGCGGGTTAAGGTAAGTGCATATGTAGTGGTATGTTTAACTTAGATGTTAGGGTTAGAAAGAGGGTTAAGTTTAGTGTATGTATAGTAATGTAGTTGAGTAGTGGAGTATATATGGTAATATTTTTTTTTACTTTTGTTTTTTATAGTTAGATGTAGTTGTGTTTCATGCAGGTTTTACTAGGATATGTAGGTGAAATGTAGGTATGAGTACAGTGTGTTTTTTTTATTTTGCTTGGGTAGGCAGTATGTAGCGGGAGGTGGAGTTGGCCAACTATGGGGATTCGACGTTTTGTATTTTGCAGTTTTGTACGTTTGCTGTCTTTGCGTATCACTATTTATGTGTCGACGTTTACTTATTCGCGCAAGAGGATTTTCGGTAATTCAATATAGACCCGCCTTAACTGTGTGGTTCTAAAATATCCCTTCAAATCAGGTAATCTTAAACCACATTATTCTATTCAAAGGTTCAGCTTATCCCACTTGACCCTTGCACTCTTCCACTACTGTTGAGCAAAGTAGGTTTATATTTAAACAAACAGAAATTAAACTAGAGGAGATTGGAGGAATTTATTTTACAAGAAATGAGATTAGTGTATTAGGTGTGAAATTTGAAAAGTATGAGGCCGTGAAAGAACAATGGAGTCAACTGATGAAAAAAGAAGTACAATAATAGAAATGTTATTGCTTAAAATATGATTATTTATGTATGTATGGGAAAAATAAAGTACAAGAAAATAAAAAGAGAATATAAAAATATGTAAGGTAAAGGATAAGAAAAGAAGATAAAAATGTGGAAAATTAGACTGAATAATGGCAAAACAGATAGGGAAAGTTGGTACAAAAATAATGAAATAATGTTTTTCCACAGGACAAATGTAGGAAAAGATGTGAAAGATGTAATTAAAGAAAGACAAGGGAGATCTGGAATGTTTTAATTGGGGGGGGGGGTGTGAAGGCTTATATTGGATAAACTAGCTGTAAAAAAATGTATAAGGCATAAGTTGAGGAAACACCATCACATTGTTTTTTGAACTGTAAAAGAAGAGCTTTTATAATGTTTTCAGAAAGACTTATAAATGAAAAGGATTCAAGAATTATGGATATGAACATGATATTATTTGGGAATTACAAAGAAGGAAATAAGATAGACATAGATAAATTGGATAAGATTTTATTTATGACAATATGTTTTTTGTTTTTTGTTTTTCTTGCAGGGGAAAAAAGATGTGAAGAGTTGCTGTATAACAATGAAAAAATAATGCTGGAAATAAAAATATGGCCATGGTGGAAGAGATGAGTAGGGGAAATCATTGAAGAATATTAAGATTATATAACGAGAAAGTTTATGATATAAGAAATGTGCAAATACTGTACTGAATGTAGAAATAAATCTTTTACATCCACCCAACCTATCACCAGCTCAGGCAGATGGGAGTTTCATTTTTATGTCTCATCCAAAGGATGGCACATTCAGACTGATGCTGGCGCTGTGGTTTAGTTGGTTAGTATTTGATACATTACGCCTGTCTGCTCTACTTTTCTAACCCTTCTCGCCAATTACTGACCACCACTCCTGCTGTGACAATCCAGCTTTTTATATCACAAACTTTTTTTTTGACCAGGAGAAAATGAATAGTGTAAGTAAAAAAAAAAGGAAATAAAATAAATTGTTGTCTACTGTTATAGATTCTATATCAGTTTATACATATTGTCTGTATTTGGCAAACTAATGCTGTACTCTGAATTAGTAACCTATATATCAGATTAATTGCAGTTGGTCTACTGTTTGTTGGCTCTGTGTAGAAGTATAAATGTCTGACTACAAACCACTAGACACAGATTTGATCAGTAACCTGGGCACTGGAGTGATAATAGAGGGTGGGATGTCCAGGGGGCATACCAATAGTTACTTTCTCTTGTAGACAAGGTGTCAGAACAACAGATGACTAACACTTAGTGCATGTTATCACAGATGTGGATAGATCACTCAGAATATCCCATTAACTATCCATTTGAAACATATCAACCAAAATGCGCACAAACTATGGCTTAACCAAACCAGAGAAGTTCACCAACCAGCTGCAATATGATGGCTCCCAAGAGGCTCCTGTGTGCTGTCACCAGGAGGTACATGGCCCCACAGCAGCAAGACTTTTCCCTATAAAAAGAGAGGACCTAATCAGTGAAGAGTCATTTCAGTGTATGTCATAGTTGTGATGGCCCCAGAGAGAAAAACGCAATAGGGAGCATTAGCAGTTTGAAGTCAGAGAAGCCTCATTCCAGAATTCAGTACAACAAAGCCTACAAATCAGTATCAAATAAAATATTTAAACAAATACAACAATGCTTGAAATAATACACAAGCAGCATCACAACTGTCACTGAATGTACTCAAGCTTACTCAGCTACTGCATACACTCTCTATTATAACTGTATTGGTATGATTTTAGGTTATTTGTCCTATCTTTGTTTGAAAATTACTGTACCTGTGAAATAATGCTGGGATTCAGAAAGGCTTAGCTCAATGTTGAAGTCTTGGTTTTCCCCATCATGCTAAGCCTTTCTGATTTAAAGACCAATCTACTGCTGAGGTTCTCCCCTCGCAAGCTCATTGACGTTTCCAGTGAAACCTTTTCCAGCGTTTCAAAGGAAAATGTTTGAGAGACAGAGAAGAGCACAGGAGCTAACTAGAAGAACTGGGAGTATATAGGAAATGAGTAAGAAACTGGAGCCGGGAGGTGGAGATCAAAAGGAAAAAACCAGCTTCATGGAAATTAACGAATAAAGGTGGGGTTACAAAGCATCAATCATATTTCTGAAATATGGTGGAACAAGAAAAACTGGAACTATTAGACTTTTTTGAATTTTTTAAACTTGTAGGGGACTCCAAAGTATCTGTCTTACTTCATGTCATAAATGTTTGGCAGAAGATTAAAGGGAAGGGAAATAGGTAACTTTAACTAAAACAATTTTTGTTCTTAATAGTATTTTTATAAACATTTCATAGGTTCATAGTTGTTTACTAGCCTAGCAACCACAAGGGCCTTTTTAAGCCTAACCATGCATCCCAAATCTCTGACAAGTTCTGCTACCCTTGATAAGTGTAAGCATGGGCCTGGGAGATGAACCATTTACAGGTTACCTGTGTCCATTAGAGACATGGGTGCCAAACCACAGATGAATGTCCGGTTTTCCAACCAATTGTCCAAGTTGCACTTGAATTGGGTTAGGAAGGAACTCTGTTTCACGTGGATGGGGATATGGCATAACATGTATGTTATATGCTAAAACATTTTCAGTTATTTTTGTATGCTGTAAGGATAATAAGTTAAGAGGTGTCCAGACTTTTTTCTCTCCTTCTTCTTCTCTTCTTTCTTTTTTTCTTTCTTATTTTTTAGCTTTAAGAAATGTAGACACCACAATGTAATGCTTTGCTAAGTTTAATTCTGCTGGCTGCCAACACAGAATCTCCTTTTTCCATTCTCATGTTGGCTTAGTTCTTAGAGTACTTTCTGCTACTTTCTAAATATAATATTCTACAGCTGCTATTATTCTCTTTAAGGATTTGCATTCAAAATCTCACTCTCTCCTTATTTCTTGAACTTCCCCCTCTGCTTCAACATCATCCCTCTCCACTCTGCATTATAGCTTTCTGCTTGTGTTATGATAGGAGCCTTAACTGGGTCTATATTGAATTAACAAAAATCCTATTGTGTGAATATGTAAACATTGACACGTATACAGCGAAGTGGCAGAAAAGCAAATGTCCAGAACCGCAAAGATCTGAAGATCGAACTGCCATAGTTGTCCACGGCAGTAGGTGATTTCCTTATCTGGTATAGCTCCCTAAGGTAAGTGTGTGATAGTTACTGACCTTAGGGTTAGGGTGCGGGTTAAGGTAAGTGCATATGTAGTGGTATGTTTAACTTAGATGTTAGGGTTAGAAAGAGGGTTAAGTTTAGTGTATGTATAGTAATGTAGTTGAGTAGTGGAGTATATATGGTAATATTTTTTTTTACTTTTCGGGTGTTTTTTTTTATAGTTAGATGTATTTGTGTTTCATGTAGGTTTTACTAGGATATGTAGGTGAAATGTAGGTATGAGTACAGTGTGTTTTTTTTATTTTGCTTGGGTAGGCAGTATGTAGCGGGAGGTGGAGTTGGCCAACTATGGGGATTCGACGTTTTGTATTTTGCAGTTTTGTACGTTTGCTGTCTTTGCATATCACTATTTATGCGTCGACGTTTACTTATTCACGCAAGAGGATTTTCGATAATTCAATATAGACCCGCCTTAACTGTGTGGCTCTAAAATATCCCTTCAGATCAGGTAATCTTAAACCACATTATTCTATTCAAAGGTTCAGCTTACCCCACTTGACCCTTGCACTCTTCCACTCGCAGATAAAATCCTTCAACTCTTTTTTAACTACTGCCCACAATTTCTCCTCTCATTGCTAAAAATGTGCCTGACCTGTACATAAAACTAAAGGGACTAAAACCATTTTCACTGCTTGTATCTTGCTATCTATATCCATAAACAACAGTTTCCAGTTTCTCGGTTTTTGTATTATCTTTTGTATAATCTCTTTCCTCATAGACTTCACTGCCATAACAGAATCCTTTTTAACCCATACTGAAAAATACTTAATTTTATCATTTCCCCATAAATATGGGTGTTGCTGAACCAATTCATGTGTAGGTACACAGTTTACAGCTACAGCTTTTGCTTTGTCTTCATTCATTTTATATCCTGAAGAAAAATTTGAAACTGTCTCAGAATGATCTACGACACTGAGATGTCCTTTTATGGTTTTATCAAGTACAAAATAATACTGTTTTCAAATAAAGCCAACTTTTCTTGTTTACCATACCAACTATATACTTGAATTTCTGAGTCCAATGGCTCGAAATATAATGCAAATAATAAAGGGGAAAGATGATACCCTTGCCTCATTCCTCTCTTCAGACATAACTAGAGAGGAACCATCGTGAATTCAATTTTAAGAATTTTAACTGATATCTACGGTAAATCATACTGAATCATATTAATTCATTAAAATAACTTTTTTTAAGTATAAATTAACATATTTAACCATCCTGTGAGCTTTATAGTTGAGAATTATTAAGCTGTTTGTAAGTGTTCCACATTTTGCCTATTTGTTCCACATTTTGAGAGTCAAGCATTCCATGTTTTAGAGATAGAAGTTGACAGTTTTGCTAAAAGGTTAGCACCAAATTTTATTTGAAAGACAGCTTGTGCAATACAAAACTAAATAACAGCTTGCCTACAAAAGCAAAATTAAGTTCCCTTTTCCAAAACAGAAGAATGACTGTAATACAATAGCACATTGCAGCAGCAAACAGCTGTGTGAAAGGTAGACTGCATGATAGGGCTTAGACAATAAAATAGTATATCAATAACCCACGGCTGGGTGTGGGTAATGCTGGATTTACCAATGGTTGGTGTGATTTGGTAAACCACACCAACCATTGGTAAATGAAGCATTACCCACACCCAGTCATGCGTTATTGCTATTATACAATGGTGCTAGTTTTGTGTTCTTTGTGTTGTTGTTATTTAGGTTTTTGTTTGCTTTACTTTGTATTCTTCCACTTTTCATCTCTGAAAAAGATTCTTGAATGTAGTATTATTAATTGGTCACAAGACGGCGAGGTAGTGCTTGTTAGTGACAGTGTTTTTCATTCCTGAATGTTACTTTTTGCTCAATTTTTTATACTGCTGATAGTGCTTAGCAATTTTTATTTTTATTTACACCTCTCAACTCTTCATGTTTTTGTAGAAGATTGCTAATTTGGTCATATTTTTGTCCTGTCCTGCATAACAAAATGATTTTTCTGACAAATTACTGAAGATTACAGTCTGTCCATAACACCAGATGCTGAGTTTCAGATATTTTATTGATCAGCAAAATGCATGCTGATGCAAACCGTGTTAGTCTATTAACATTTTAAGTGAATTATAGAGCTGTAAGAGAGAAGTGGCAGTGTATTTTGCGAAACCTGTATGTTTGGTGCCCTTGTCTAAATACTAGTCATTTTACATTAAGAGAATGTGCTGGAACAGTTTGTTTGTTACCTTAAAGAAGATGTTTTATTGAACTGGGTACTTACGTATTATCACAACCACAGTTTGTCTGCATTCACAGCATTCTCGTCAACATTCCATTCTTAACTGAAACATCGTGCTGCAGAGAATGCTGTGAATGCAGACAAAATGTGGTTGCGATACTACGTAAGTACAAAAAAAGTATAATTACACAAAATTATTATGAGGAAACTGTAGGTTATGAATTGTATAGACTGCAGTCGCAGCTGCATGATATGTTAGTGGCCGGACTTTTTACTTTGGTTATTTTTGGAATTACAATGTGCACGCTGGTTGGATTGACCAATCAGCGTGCACTTTTCTTGTCCTTGCCGAGATGGAATTGTATAATAAAAGGTAACCTATATATGTAAAAATTATTATGCACCCAGCTTGGGAATGATAAGAAATGGCTAATGTACAGTATTAGCTGTACTGCGCTTACTGAAGGAAATAAAAGGGCTGGAGAATGAGTAGAATAATACAAACGTATCATAGTGGAGACAGCCACAGAAGTATAAGGTAGGTTTTAAGAGTGAAAGGTTGTGGGAGAATATGCATTTTGACAGGTATGTGCAATGTTAAATACTGAGGCAGTCAACTGGTGTCACATAAGTAATTTATTTATTTATACATTAATTCATTTATTATTTTTTGACTGGATTAGTCCCACTAGGCCAGTGACTTCTCTTCAGAGGAGATGCAAGGTGTTTTCTCTACTACTAGGACAAATTTGGCCAGGCCAATGGGGAACTTCCCCAACTTATCACTGCAAGTGGGAGACATTTTGGAGGAGCACTCCTTGTTTCCATTCCAGGTGCAGAGGTGGCCTGGAGAAACAGGGAGGCAGACAGAGAGAGAAAGAGATGGTGGAGTGGTGAAAGAAATGAAGGAGAAAACAAATATTGAGACTGGAGAGTGCATGCAGGATTCTGAGGAAATGTTTCAAAGAAACCTGTTTGATGGCTATGAACCAGCAAATGATGGATGTATAATTACAACCCTCCAAACAGGAAGGTTGTAGGATGGCTTACTTAACAAAATAGTGGTGCAGAGTAAGCCAGAAAATGAAGATGTTTCCTGGGAGCACATTATGGAGAAAATACAAAAAGAGGATGCAGAGACAATCATGAAGAACAGTGGTGAGATGGGAAAAAACATATGCAGAGAAAGTAAAAGAAGGCAAAAGTAAAGTAGCAGAAAAGAAGCCAGAAATAAAAATGAAAAGCAGAAGTACATGGTAAGGAAAGAAGGCAAAGAAATGGACAGGTATGAAGTGTGGGACAATTTAATAGCTCATTGTGATGTAAAAGCACATGGGTAAGACCATTTATTCTTATTAATGGAGAGACATTTTGTGACACTATTTTTGAGACAGTTTTTTCAATGGAAATTTTTCTTGGAGAATATGAAAAAAATAAAGACTGTAACCCATGGAATCTTTATGTGATAAAAGCATTTAACAGGGAAACAGAAAAAAAAAGAAAATTAATGTACAATTTCAAAGAGTGGTAGAAAGAGAAACTTTGAAAGGATATTTGAAAGCTTTATGTAAAGAAGTACTGGACATTGCAAACGTTTATGACAAAAGGGGTTTGTGGACTGGTGTCTGGGATTGTTAAAAATAGAAAGAGAAAAAATTAGACATATACCAAGCATGATAAATGTAGAAGGGAATAGGGATGTTGTAAAATACTGGAGATAATCCAAAACATTTTTTTGGAAAGTAGGACATTTGATAAGTAACTGTGACAAAAGAAAATTATATATTTCTGGAGAAATGGGACATGATGCAAAAAATGTGAATTGAAATTATAAATGTAATAAAATTGGACACTTATGAGTGGATTGTAAAAATGAAAATAACAGTAAGGAAAATAATAGAACTAGAAGAAAAATTAGATGAGAAAAAAGTGGTCTTAGGAGAGGTTCTGCAATAAGTGAAGAAGACATAAGTTGGGAGTTTGTAAAAGGAAAATACAAATTATATTGGTAAAAGGGCGAAAGATAGAAAATAAAATTTAAAGGAAGAAGTGCAAAAGATAAAAGGAAGGAAACAGATGAAAAGTAATTTACATAGCTACTGATTGGGGCTTGGTGTAATGGTTAAAGTATTTGACTCACAGACACAAGGTACAGTGTGTGGTTATGTTTATAATGGCTTATTAGGAAAGCTAGTCTAATAATTAGCTGCAAACTTATGAAACCATGAATTTAAGGAAAAGGGAAATGAAAATTTTGGAGTGTTTTCTGTAAATGTGAATAGTATTAAGAATATAGTAAGAAGAACAGGAATTTTGGAGTAGTGTAATACATGTGATGTAGTTGTAATTATATTAGACGACACAATATTTTTAACACTCCATGTTCCTAAGCACCTTGGAATCTATCAAGGTCCAACCCAACACTCTCATACTAGGAGACTTCAACTACCCCTCCATCAACTGGGGAAAACTACTCAAGCACCCATACATTGGCCCAACACTTCCTGGAATTCATCAATTCCAATGCCCTGGACCAGCTCATTCTGACCCCCACTAGAGGAAGCAACATCCTTTACCTGGTTATTACTAACATGGGAGACAGTTGCTCTACACCAGTAGTCAATCCCTCCCTGGTCAGATATGGCCATAAACTAATCACCATGGAAATCCACATCTCACCCACACTGCCCTGCAAAGGTTTTCACCTTGAAAAACTTCTCCAAAGCTGACTCTGGACTCCTAAAAACAGAGGTGGCTAACTGCACGGCACTCATGCCAATGGAAAATAGCTGCATGATTGCTGAATCATACACCAATGCACTGTATGAACATGTACATAAATGCATGGAACTAGCCATACTAAACAGAACAAGACACTCTCCTCCAAAAAAAGGAAGCCAATCTTCTGGTCCCCTGCCATTAATAAACTCTACAACAGAAGGAAGAAACTGTTGCAGAAAAAGGTGAAGTCTCAATACTGGTGCCAAAACCATGGCCTTAAGCTTAACTCCAAAAATGCATCATCATCCTCTTTGGTAAAAACTCAGTTCCCACTAACTACCACATCAATGGGAGCCCACTGAACACTGAAGGTGTTATAAGAGATCTGGTTTGACAGCAACTTCTCCTTCAATCACCACATTGCCACTGTGGTCAGAAAGTCCTTCTATGTGGCACATCTCATTACCAAGGGTTTTGCATCCAGGAAGAAGGAGGTCATCGTCTCTCTCTATTCTTCTCTCATTAGACCAATCATCGAGTATAATGAGCCATTTGGCATGTACCTCACTAGACACCTGCAACAGCTAGAGAAGCCACAGACATACCTTATGAAGAGGATCCAAGGCATTAAACACATGTCCTACATGGACAGACCCATGACTCCAGATATTCTCTGTCTCATATCACCTGCTTAGAGGCTGTCTCTGCTTGACTTATAAAGCCATGTCTGACTCATCTGTCAGAAATGCTACATCTAAAGAAATCCCAGTCTCACTGCACCACCCACTCCAGAGACCTCAACCTCACTACCACAATCAACAGAGCATGTTGGAGGGACAGGTTCCTCACCCAGAGACTGCCCATGTTCTGGAATAGACTTCCCATACATGTCAAGCAGAGCACCTCGCTGTCCCTCTTCAAGAGAAATCTTGATGAGTGGATGGGTAATAGAAAGTTTACCCTGGGGTGATGCCATGATGCCAGGGAACTTCTATGGGCTAGACTTGTAAAGGCTCCAGGGCCATTAGCCTAGTAAACACCTATGAACCTGTGAGAGTTTTATCTGTCCCTCGGCTGAGTTGATTTTGTTCTTCATATTTCCTCATTGATTGTTTCATCTGGTTGGACATACCTTTATCCACTTGTTTTACTTCTTCTCTTTTATGGGCAGGAAAGATAATCTGGAATTTTGGAAATGATAGATGTTATGGAATAGTCATGTTCTGCAGAAATACAGTAAAGCTATTAGATGTAACTTTAGCAGAAATGAGAAGATTAACAATTGTAAATTTAAAATGGAAAAAACAAGCATATAGAATTATAACAGTATATGCTTATACTAATTGTAAATAAAGGAAAGATGAGTTAATTAGATTTTAGACTATGTGGTAATATATATGAATAATATATTAACATGAGACTTTAATTGTGATTTAAGAGGCAAGCATAAAAAGAAAGAAAATTATATAAGAAAAATTTTACAAGTTATAAGATGTGAAAAGTAAAAATTTTGGGACAAAGTTTCATGGACATACAAAAGGGGTATTGTAGAAATGAAATAGATTATTTTATAGTATCAGGAGGTTTAGTTATAGGAGAAAGGGGGGTAGTTGAAACAGGATTTTCTGATCATCTTGCAATATTGCTAGAGATAAAGGAAAACAATGAATATATAAAAATAGGAAAAGGAATAAAAAGGATAAATGAGAAAACATGGAATGAAAATGGAAAGAGATTAATAATACAATTATTGAAAGATTATATTACTATGAGAGTGTTTTATTAAAAGTGGTCTGAATGGTGGATGATATTTAAGGAAATATATATATTTTTTACAGTGGCAATATCATGTGAGAAAAGTAGAGAAAGAAAAATATAAAGGAACATGTAACAATGCATTGGAAGATTTAGAATATAATGATAGAAAGTACTTTGACAAAGAAAAAGAATTATATGAAAGAAATCATGAAAAATACAAGAACTGTTATATAAGCAAAGATTTTTTACAAGGAAAAAGAGAAGCATCAAAATACTTGAGATTGGCAAAAGAAGATGGTAGTGTAATGAGAGAAATAAAAATGTAAAAGGAGAAATAGAAAGAACTCAGTAAACAGTATGAATAGTGTAGTACAATACGTACAAGAAATTTTAAAGAAAAAATAAGGTAGTGAAAAAACAATGAAAGTAAAAAGTTAACAGAAAAAGAGAATAAAGAGTTGAAAAAGGATATTTCTTTAAATGAGCTAGATAGAGTATTAGGACAAGTAAATGTAGATATGCCTGCAGGACCAAATGTGATAGGGTACAAAATGTATAAAAATTTAAAGGATTCACAAAAGAAAGATTTTTAATGAATAGTTAAATGAAGGTTTTGTGTATAAAGAATGATGTAGTGGAATACTTACATTCATATGGAAGAAGAAATATAGAGGACAATTAATAAACTGGAGACTGATAGTATTGCGTAATAATGATTAAACAATCTTTATGAAAATAATATAAAAGAGATTTGAAACTTAAATGGAAAAATATGGAAGCTAGGATATATAGTATAAAAGGGAAGGCCTGTCAATGTTTATTAATTATAGAGAAATTGTGGATGATATTATGAACAGAAATAAGTGAAAATCATGACAGGAGACCTTAATAAAGTATTTAACACAATTGGACATGAAGTCTTATGGGTAAGAATGAAAGAATATAATATAAGTGTGAAAATTAGGAAATTATGTATGTCAGCAAATACTAATAATAAAGTAAAAATATTTGTAAATGGCTGGTTAAGCCAAGAGGTTCATATGAAGAGTGGTATAAGACAATGAGTTGTGTACTCTTTGCATTAGTTATGAATGTGACAGTATGTGGAATACATTTCAAAATGAAGGGGTATATAACATCTGAAGAGTTAAAAATTCAAGTTCTTTTAACATATTTAGATGACATAATAATTGCAAAAACAAAATGTGGATAAAAGAACTAATAATTTGCACACATCAGTGTCTAGAAATGATACGGATTGCTTACAAAAGAGAAAAGTACATGTTTAGGTGATGTAGTAATGATCAGATGTATATATTTTACAATGAATAAAGTTTCTCTGTCAGGTATACAATTTGGGAATAAAGATATAAGTAGAATTCAATGGGAAAAAACAATAGAAGAAATAAAACAAACCTGTCTTTTCTGGAGAACATATAAATTATCATCATTCAGAAAAATGGCTTATTTGATAAATTCAGTACTGATAGGGAAAAAAATAGCACATGTAGCAAGTGTATTTATGATGCCAACAGTATTTGAAAATGAATTACTGCAGATAAATTTTCATTCATATGGGGTTCTGCATTAAACCCAGTAAAAAGGTTTTGTTTGTAAATAAAGAAGAAGAAGGAGGTTTGTGGTTAATTAACCCAGTGGTATATGCTGCTTCATTGGATTTGTACAAATCAGTAAAGTGGATAAATTAAAAAGATGAGAGATTAGTAGTAAATCATATAAATATGAGTATGATAAATTTTGGGGTATGGTAAAAAAAGAGTTAAAGAGAAAAAGAGTGTATAAATAAGGAACTAAAACATTACCAAGAAAAAATATTTTTGTGGAAAATAAAAATTGACGACATAGAAATGTATGTTATAAGAATGTAATGATAAAATATTATTATGTAAAACCATGAGAAAATTTAACAGATGAAAAAATGAAAGCTATAAAAATAAGAAGCACATGGTGTGATCAGAAAGTAAAATATCAAGGATTTTTTATGGAAACTGATAGATAAATTTACAGTAAAAGGAAATATGCCATATTAGAAGAAAAGTGATGGAATATGTTTACATCATCAAGAAGAAGAAACTATGGAGCATGTGTTTTTGAAATGTAAAAGAGTAAAAAAAGTTATGGGGAAAGCCCTGTAAAGAAGATTTTTTCAAGATATAAAAGAAGTGGATAAAATAAACATGGATATGAATAAAAATGGATATTATAAGAATAGAAGTAATGAATATGTTAAAAGAATAGATAAAACATTATTGCATGTTATATGGAATGAACAAATAAATGAAATTATGTGTAATGGTAAATGTATTTTAGTAACAATACTTAGGAAAATCAGATGGTGGTTATAGAAAAGGAGTGCGGGTCTAACAGGGAAGAAAATTTAGTATGATCCTGTAAACAGATTTGTGTGTGTGTGTGTGTGTGTGTGTGTGTGTGTGTGTACACTTGTAAATATTTATAAATATGTAAATATTTAGTAAATAAGAGTTATTTTTGTATCTAAATAAAGGACCCATTCTCCTTTCAATAGATGCCATGGGATCTTTTAGTTGTACATAAATAAAGGACCCCTTCTCTTTTCAATAAATGCCATGGGATCTTTTAGATCCACCTGAGCTACCACCAACTCAAGCAGATGAGATCTCAGACTAACACCTCATCCGAAGGATGGCATTCTCAGGAGTGCAGCATCCCCCTAAAGCTGTACTGCTGTGTTATGAATCCAAACACTTAGAATGGGAATAGAAACCACAACTTTCTGGTCTTTCAGCACCAAAGTCAAGTGTACTACCTGTTGTGCCATTAACATGTTTTTTAATTTTGTGCTTCTTAATATTTTATGTTTTTTAAACTCATTTATTAAATTATCACTTAAGACATAGGCAAACATACATTAACAGAGAAGAAACTAAACCATTTTAACATGTTTCCATTTAAATACAACATACATAACATATATATTCTTTGCTACCATCATCAGTCTGACATTGCAAAAAATTGCTGAATTCTTGCCTTCCCTTAAACCTCATGCCTTTTCCTCCTGAACATACTATGCATTTATTGTTCCCACAATTTCCATTTATTTCTATGTAGTTTGCTCCTTCCCTTTTCTAAAGATCCCTCTTCCAGTTTTTTGATAATATTCAATACCTTAAATACAGTTGGTATAGACTGTGATTTCCATTTTCTAGTAATTGTTTTTTGGCAGCCAACAGAGTGAAACATAATAAGCCCTTACTATGCTAGGCAATTCAGATCCTGTATCCCAGATTAAAAGAATCATTTCTTACTTACAGCCATTTGTTCACACAATATTTCTGATAGAGTACTCAGTAGGCAATTTTTAAAATCTTATAAATTCATTACACTCTCAAAACATATGTTCACAGTTACCTCTGTCTTCTTCGTCATACCTCTAACATTTGCCATCTGCCTGGGGAAAAATGCTTTGATGTCTGTTTCGGGTATAAAAATACCTATGCAAACACTTCCAAGCAAAGATTCTAAACCTTCTGGACTTGGTTGCATGCTTGGGAGCCATACATATGTCTTCCCATTGTTTTCTTGTAAATTGCTTTTCCAGTTTCTCTCCCCAATCTTTTCTAACCTCCTCTGACTGATTCTTATAGTTACCATGCAATATTTTATATGCCCTACTAATTATCCTTTTTAACATCTGTTTCTGTTCTAGATTCAGTTAAAACCTCTACAAGAGTAAGTCTTTCAATTAAAATTCCCCTATCCCTTTATCTTTGCCTGTATAAGTTTGTGCCCACACCCCCCTACTTAAATATTCTCACTCCGAGGTTGCACTACATACAAACACACACAAAACACCACCACATAAGCTACTTTCTCTTCGCACATACACATCACAGCAAAATAAACAAACTGACACACACCACTGCCCCTACCCAAACCCCTTAACACACACACACTCTTACCTGAATACATAACCATAGCGGAACTTTAGAAGTGGAAACTTCAAAACCTCCAGTATTTGAGGTTTTGAATTTTGCACTTCTAAACTTTTGCTATTATGTGGATTTGGCTTCTTGGGCTCGAAATACTGAAATTTGAGATTTCAGTATTTCGAGCTTCTGAACGGAACCCATATATAAATATATATATATATATATATATATATATATATATACTCTTCACTCTTACAGGCTTCTTTTTCAGTCTTGTAGCTGCTTTTTCACAGGATTTGGGAATTTGCCCTTACCCCATTGTTACATGATCTCAGAATTGGTATATATAAATGCAGGGAGGTGTGGGAATACATTGGGGCTTGGCCCCTGAAAAAATACTGCTTTTTTTCTCTTTTTGCCCCATTCAGTCTTTTCAGATTTGATCTAAAAAGATCAATGATTTGTTATTCTTCAATATTTTGTCTGTTTGGTAAATGATGAAACACTCATATGTGCAAATACACACATATTGGTTTTGGGGTAATTTGTCTTTAAAAAATATGTTGCATGTATATTGGGGGATCATTCCCAAAAGTATCTATCATTTTGTTCTTTTGTTACTTTTTGTTTTATATTCTCATTTAAGAAATTATCTGTGATAGTACTATTATCTAATGTTAAATTTATGTTGTTGATTTCTTCATAATGTCTCCTAAAGGCTTGTAAAATATCTTTTGGATCTATTGCTTTTTTAGGTTTATTGCCTATATATATATATATATATATATATATATATATATATATACACACACACACACACACAAATAAAAAAGTTATTACACATAAAAGTCTTATTATACATAAAAAAAATCTATATATTTAATGAAAAGTCATGCTTAAACTTCAACATAGGTTTTATACTAACTGTATTATTTAACCCTGGTAAGCTATCTCCCCTAAAATAAGTTATCCATTTATACTCTACCATTTCAGTTCTATTAACTAAATCTCGATCACACGCATGTTCATAGATCTTCTGTAAAATCCTAAACATAAATTTATGCTGTGCAACATTTGCTAGTGCATGTTTACTAAGTGCATTAGTCTCAATTTTCCTGTGAATGTCAGAATGATGTGACAAAATTATTTCTTTTAATTTCTTATTCATCTTACCTATATAAAAACATTCTTAGCATATGCAATTAGCAAAATATAGAACATTCTCAGTAAAAAAAACTTTTATCAAATATAACTATATTATTTTCTAGAACAAGGTCTAACATTTAACATAATATCTCTATTTTCTAGTCAGAAAAGCCACGATGAGCATGTAAAAATTCTCTAATACATACTACACCATAATCACAATAATCATTGGGGATGACTGTGAACAAAGACTTAATATCCATGGTAGCCAATAAGAAATCAGTACAAGTGTTAGTAGTAGACCATTTTTTAAAGCTAATTAGGAAATCTTTCATATTCCTAATATAGCTTCTACTATATTTTAAAAGTGGAGCCAATTGCTTTTCTAGATACTTAGAGTAGCAGTAGCCCATCAATTACCTAAATCAATGGGTCTTATGGGTGGAGTCATAAGATTTTTTGTATTTTTGGTGCCCATATATTATAGCAATGGTAGGGTTAGCAATATACAGATAGTTATAAATTGCAGGTGTTATTTGGCTTTCTATCAATAAATCATAAAGACACATTTTAACCTTATTAACAATAGTGTTAAAAACAAAAAAAAAAATTCACTTCCTTAAAAGTGCTTTCATCTGACAAAAACTCATACATCAAATTTTTATATTGCTGTAAATCCATGATTACTATTTTCCCTCCCTTATCTGCTTGCTTAATAATTATACTATCATTTTGACATAAACTATGCAGTGCTAAATGTTCAGAAACATTCAAATTATAGAATTTACTACATGCAGCATCATCTTTAAAAATACATGATACAAATCTTGTTTGCACATAGTTTTTGTGCCTTTACAACAGGAACACTCAAAGGCACAGAAGTACTTGATCTTCTTAAGCTGTTATGCTGTATATTATCACTGTCCTTATAAAGCATGTCATTGGAAAGAATTGGGCTATTCTAAATTCTAGTTCTGAGGTTAGTAAATATGTATGGAATAGGCCCAGATTTGTTTATAAGAAAGAATGGAATCTTAAGCAGCTTTTATGCTATAAAGATATAAGGCAAATAGTGATGCCAATAGGGTTATGAATAGAGATGGTACTGTCCCTTGTTATAATTGTGCTTTTTGTAGTTATATTAACATTGCGATATGTTATAAACACCCAAATAGTAAAAAATCCTTTTTTTAAAGAAGCTGGCACATGCTTTACTGAGAATTTATATTTTGTTAATTGCATATGTTGCAAATGTTTTTATATAGGTAAGACAAATATAAAATTAAAAGAATGTTTTCACATCTTTCTGACATTCACAGGAAAACTGAGATTAATGCACTTAGTAAACATGCACTAGCAAATGGTGCAGAGCATAAATTTAAGTTTAGGATTTTACAGAAGATCAATGAACATCCACATGGTGGTGATTAATTAATAGAACTGAAATGGTGGAGTATAAGTGAATAACTTATTTTAGGGCAGATAGCTTACCATAGTTAAATAATATGGTTAGTATAAAACCTGTGTTGAGGTTTAAGCGTGGCTTTTCATGAAATATATAGATTTGTTATGCATAATAAGATTTTTTTATGTGTAATAAATAATTTATGTATGTATATATATAGTTAGTTTTTATGCATTATATGGATGTTTAGGGCTGTTTAATAATTATTTAATTATATATTATTTTTAATTGGATCATGTGACTATGATTAAGGGCTGGCTATCTGTATATAATGGATGCACCTGAGATACTTTGTATAAACATTGAGAAAAAGATATTGTCTCGAAAGCTTTGTGTTGTGTGTGCTTCTATTAAATGTGATTTGGACATTGGACTCCTGGTTTGTCTTTTGACTGTTTTGAAAGTATCTAATATATGTTTAATAGCAAAAGTATAAGCATTTGTATTCCTGTTATTCACACAATAGTCTTTTACAACCCAGTATTGTATACTTATATTTGTTGGAACAGCAACATTTATTCCTGGTACAGTGTTAGACGTCAGAATGGCTTCATGCAAAGCTTTCCAATTTAAACTATATGATGAACCTAGCCAAAGCCTCACAATGTTTAAAACAGCAGATTTAATATACAGATCAATATTAGGGAATCCAATACCATTCTGATCCCAATTCCTTATATGCCAATCAAAAGGTATTCTTGGTTTCTTAGGATGTCACAAAAATGTTTATAATACAGAATTTAATATTTTAATGATTTTTAGATGGTGATAAAAGCAATGTCTGAGCAAGATATAATAATTTCGGTAACATTATCCTTTTTATCAATATAAGCCTGTCTTCCATGGAAAAAATAAAATGTGTTCCAAGTTTCAATAAGCTTTACTATATTATTAACTATATTATTATAATTTAATGTTATTATTTCTTTCCATGTAGTTCTTATATTAATTCCTAAGTATTTAAGCTGTTTAGTTCCCCATTTAAATTCCTTGTAGCTTTGTAAAGTAGGGGTTAATTATTTATTTATTAATAATGCTTCAGCTTTATTATGACTAAATATTAAGCCAGATATTTTCTCAAAACATTTTATTGAATCAATAATATTTTCTAGTGAGGATTCAATATTACTAGTGGTCAACAGAATATCATCCACAAATAACTGAATTTTAGAGTTATAATTGACATTGATATAAAAGCCTTTTATTTCTTTATTATCCCTGATATACACAGCAAATGGCTCTAAGGATAAGACAAACAATAATGGGGAAAGAAGGCATACTTGTTTTGTTTCTTTTAATACTTTAAAACAGCAAGACATAAACTATACGATTTTAACAAAAGAAAAATTATTATTATACAATTGTGTTACTATTTCAATATATCTTGAAGAAAATTTGTATTCTTTAAGCACTTTTTGTAAATATATCCAATTGAGTGAATCAAGTGTTTTGTAGATATCTAGACTTAATAGTGATAATTCGTTTTTATTTTTATTAGCAATATCTATTAAAGATAAAACACTTATGATATTATCTTGTAACTTTCTTCTTAATAAGAAACCAGGTTGATCTTTATTAATTAGGTTTGGTATTATCATATCTAATCATTTTGGCATTATAGTCATTAAAATTTTATAGTCTACATTTAATAGACAGGGTGACAGGAAGTACATAATTTAGGATCTTTATTTGGTTTCAGGATTGGAGATGTCATTGAGTATTTCCATAAAGGTGGGATGTTTAATGAACGTCTAACTTCATTAACTGTATTTATTAAAATTTTTAATATACTGTCTGGGATTATTTTGTATATTTCTGAAATCAAGCCATCTAAACTGCAAGCCTTATTATTTTTCAAATTCTTTATTTGCCCTTTTAATTCTCCAATAATTATGGGTTTGTCTAGTCTATCATTTTGTTCTTTTGTTACTTTTTGTTTTATATTCTCATTTAAGAAATTATCTGTTATATTACTATTATTTAATGTTACATTTCTGTTGTTGATTTCTTCAGAATGTATCTTAAAGTATTGTAAAATATCTTTGGATCTATTGCTTTTTTTTAGGTTTATTGCCTATATGATATTCAATTTCTTTAATATGATTTATATTATTTAATACTTTTGATATGCTTGCTAATCTGTGTAGATTTTTAGGATTTACAGTATAAGTTTGCAATTTTAGTTTTCCTACGTTTACTGATACTTTATGATTTAGAATTTCTATGTATTTTTGATTTAATGCTTTATGTTCAGTATTTGTATCTTTATCAGATGATTTCAAGTTTACTTTTAGGGTAGTTATACTTGCTTGGAGAATATTTAATTCATTATCTCAGTCTTACTTTTTAAATAAATACTATCTTTTATTGTATCATAAATATAGACCTTTAATGTGTCCCATAAAATAATATCTGAAACCTCCCCATTATTATTATTAGTATCTATAAATAACTTTAATTCCTTTAGAAACCATTCTCTAAATCCTTTAATTTTAATGATACTTGCCAGTATTCTTTGCCAAAATATTAATTCCTTGGGCTTTAAATTGATTTTAAAAGTAATGACATTATGGTCAGACAAAGGACAAGATGTTATTGATACTTCATCAACTTTCAAATGTAGCCCATTGAATACAAAATCTTTATCAATATTTGTTTGGGTGCCAAAGCTATATGAATAGTGAGTACAGCTCAATGAATTTGTCAGTTTTGATTTTTGAATATCTTTAAGATTCATTAAGCTTATAAAATTATTTAGTTGTTTAGCAGTAGCTGTTATTTTAGGTTTCTTATCATTGGTGTTATCCTTTTCTGATAGTATGCAATTAAAATGTCCAGCCAATACAATTTCACTTTTGCATGTAGTGTTATAATATCTAGGTATTTTTTGATACTTTGAAACCAATTCCAGGGATCCAGTATATATTAACAAAGGTGCAAACTTTTTTATTAATTTCAAAGACAACTAACCCCATCTTACCAATTTTATTAGTATAAAAATCAATTACTTTTGGCATGGTTAGTGATTTTTTTCCACAGTACATGACTGGAGAAACCATAAACCAAATAAAAATAAAAACAGTGGAAAAAGAACTCTTCAGAAATTACCTTTATTTCACCAATTCAATTAGTTAAGCGCTTTCATCCCTAGTATACATCATGGGACTTCTTCAGAACTAAAATGCAAGAGCTAAAAACACTTAAAATAGTCTTATCAATTATTAGCCAACCAATAAAGTAAAACAATCAGACCAACATCTAAAAATTAACCTTTAAAATGCTGAAGTTTCAAATAACAGGAAATGCTAGTAAAATCATTGAGACCTGGATATACAAAAGCATTTAAACACAACTGCCATCTCAATTCGCATAACTCAAAGTGTTCAGATAAAATGTTCCCTTGGGGATCAGGTATTAACTGTTGTATTACCAAGAAATTGAACTTATGCCCACTACATTCACTTAAATGTTTGCTCAAAGCATTGGTATGCCTTCCTTTTTTAATATTAGTAAGATGCTCGTACATCCTATCACGCAGACTCGGGAGGTTTTTCCTATGTAAAATGTGGGGCAAACCAAACACTTGGCTAAGTAAACTACATTTCTGGACTGACAATTGAAATGACCATTTGTCTTGAATCTGAAATCAGAAAAGTGGAAATTTACACCTGTAGTGAAAATGTATGAACATAAAGAACACATTCCACATTTAAAATTGCCAGATGGTTGTTTTTTACATAATAAAACCCTATTATCAGATTCCAACATGTTTTTAATAGACTTATCTTTTCTGAACACTATATTAGGTTTATCACCCAAAAGTCCCTTAACAGTATAATCCAAGGTGAAAAAAGTCCAATTTTTGAAAATAATATTAATTACCATGCTGCTATCCTTATTATACACAGTAATGAAAGAATGCCCATCAACTTTCTTTTGTTTGTTCGGGTCTATTGACACACTAGCTTCATGCCCACCAAAAGTTATCCCAGAACTTGGTGTGTACCCTAAAATTTGTCTAAATACTCCTTTTTCTCTTTTGAAAATGACCCCTTTGCTAATGCTGTTGAGCAACCATTCTGGATATCATCTTTTTATGAACATACTCAATATGAAGTCGATTTCTCTTAGAAACTCAACCTCATCAGATATCATTTGTGATACCAGCTGACCTTTAACAACAGATCTTTTTTGATGCTGTGGATGCCAGCTGGTGTAGTCCAAATAATAATTTGAAAAAGTAGGTTTACGATATATTTTGGATTTTATACTATGATCATTCAAATCAACAGAGAGTTCAATATCCAGATAAGTGATCTTGGACTGATTGAAACTGTATGTAAACCTTAAAAAGGTAGTTGTTTCATTAATGTACTCTAAAAATTGCATTAGTTGTACCTCAGAACCCATCCAGATCAAAAACAAATCATCCAAATACCTTGTGTAAAGGGCAATATATTGACAAAATGGACTTTGGACCACAAACTTGATCTCCCAATGAGACATCACAAAATGTGCGTAGTTTGGGGCACATGGAGCACCCATGGTCACACCAAACTCTTGCCTGAAATACTGGCCTTCAAAATGAATAAAATTGTTGTTAAGCACAATTTCCATCGATGCTATCAAATTTATACTGTCTTGCTTAAACATTTTAGAAAAAATCAACTGTTCCTCTAACCAATTAAGGCCAATGTCATGAGGAATCACAGTAAATAGATTCCGAACATCAATAGTGACAAAGTACATATCTTGGGTCAAAACAACATTGTTTAAATTACTCAAAATCTCCCAGGAATCCTTGCAAATAAATTGCAACTCTTTCAGGCCTTTTTTGAGATAATCATCAGCCATCTGGGCAATAAGTTTTACATCTATTGCCATCAACAATGGGTCTGAAGGGTAGATTGATGATATCCTTATGTATCTTAGGTTTACCAAAGATACTTGCAATCCTGGGGTGATTATTGATCACAAAATTATATTCATCCAGGGTCATTTGACCCAGATATAACATGTCACTTAGTGCCAAATCTATCCTGCCAAAAGCAATGTTAATTTCATTGATAGACACCTCACAGTATGTGCCATCCATTAGTAGGGTATTCATATGGTTTACATAATCCAAAACTTCCATTATTACCATACCATTACCTTTATTGGGTTTCATAACCCTTATATTCCTGTCTTTGACTATTTCAGCCAAAAGACCTGACTGTTCTGATGATAAATTATCACAACTATCGGTACAATGATTTTTACACATTTCCCTAAAGTCAATTTCACAGGCCATCTCAAAGGTCCACACCAAATTGTGCATAGCTGGATTAAATAAACTAGGCTTCTTTAAACATTTTGTTTGACCATAATCAGCTGTAAAACTAGCTTTAAACCATAGACTTAAATTGAGTTTCTTACTGAAACATTTTAAGCCCAACAACATATCAGCTGTATTACATCTCCATGCAGGTACAAAACTGAACAGTTTTGCCAACACATCAGCATGTGCAGTACTTAAACATTTTGTGGAGTAGTTGTAAATTTTAAAATTATTAGTAGTGTTGGTAACAATAACAGGACCGGAAAAACTTTCAGGTTCATCTATTTTTAGTTCGTTGGCAATATTCAAAGTGATAAACAGTGCAAAATTATCCACAGATGTAGAATACAGTGTATAGTCATTGGAACAGGAACATAAATCATTAGAAAATTCATTATGTCCTGCAATAATGCTACATTGAGAACCTACTGTTAAGTCCGTTTTAGTTTCCAAGTCCCATTTTTCATTTTCGGAAATACACAGCATAACTGATTGTGGAACCTATTTGCAGTTAAGATGGCAGGTGTAGGAGAGGGTAGTCGCTTCCGAGCACAGAGGAGGGGTGTTGAGGAGTCCAAATACATGGTTTGGCTCATAGTCCACAATCATGAGGCTCAACTCATGCAGAGCCAGGTTCTGTGGGGAGCGTACAAGGCAGAGGCGTGGAACCAGTTGGCACATGATCTCACCAGTGCCACAGGCATACCAAGGACTGGTGAACAGGTCCGTCACCACCATGTGGACCTGAAGAGATGAAAGCAGGACCAACTGAACTGTTGGATCCAGGAGGCCCGGCAAATGCCCAACACCCCACTACTGAGTAAGTATCCATGTAATTATGTATGTAAGGAATTATCCTAGCTGATATTATGGAGATGTATGTTCCAATATTACTTCATTTATATTACAGCTGCAGGTGTGCATTCTGCGAATCGGCGAGCCTATGGTGATAGGCTGGAGTGGTTGTGCCACCAGACAGGTTAGTAATTATTTTTCTGTAATTGTTATACAATATAAATGAGACAGCTTGTAAAAGAGTTCAGTGTAGTTACATATTAATAAAGTTCAAATAACACTAGAAGAAAGATTCTGCTAGTACTGTATGATTAGATAAGTGATGCAGCTTGTAATCCAGAAATAAAAATTAAACAAGTCTGAAATAGAGATTTCCCACCTGTATTGTAATATCAGATAACCTGCTGCAGCCTGAAAATTAGTGGTAAACAAGCTAAAGACAATATACATGTGTCAAATACATCCCCTTTGAAAATCTGCCATATGAAACAAGTGAGTCTGTTGGAAAGGATTGTTGTAACCAAGTATGACATGTTAATAATGCCTAGAATAAAGTACCATCTTGAATTGTAAAAATAAAACAAGTGAGAGTGTGAGAAAGAGGTATGAATCGACCAAGAAAGCTGTTATAACTTCTGAATAAAGTATACTGCAGTCAGTACATAATGAAATGAATGAGACAGCCACAACCAAACAGTGAAATGTTTGAAATAAAGTATTGAAGCTGGAATGTGTCTGTCCCACAATTTGGATATGTTGCTGTACCCTTGCAATATGGAGATAGTATGGCTGTATGAAATAATGAACATCCACAGTTGTCTACAGCCATATAAATCAAATTATGTAGCAGGATGCTGTACCGGAACACAGCCAGATATGAACATGTATGAATAAAAATGCAATGTATATTAATGTAGCCGTAACAGTCCCATCACCAACATTCCGAAGGTTACATATAGGAAACTGTACTAAGACCTGTAGGGTATATATATCTGCTGCTACTAGAGATGTACAGCATATGTATAGGTAGTTGAAGTTGTTAATGAAATATTTCTTCACCCTACCCTATATTCACAAATAATGCCATTCCACAACAAACTGGGTATGTGTATTCACAATTAATTCCTATGGACATTTGTCTTGTTGGTTCAAACATATTTGCACGTACGTTGCTGCATGTGCCCTATTCACATATCCAAACCTGATGGCCTGTTGCCATCAATCAACCCTGCATGCTGTTGGATTGTGTACTGTTGTTCAAAATATGCATGTGGTATGCTAGCTGTTCAGTGTTTGGAATTCATGGGTGTTTGGTTAATGGGAATACTGATGCATGCTGTTCCAACTAATTTTGAATGGTATTGTTTGTTACTAACCCAAAATGTCATAAAATATTGCTAAACATAGGACAACAGGGAAGGCGGGTTCCAGTGGACCCACCACTCCCACCTCAGCTGGCGAGTGCACCTGGCAGCTCTGTGCCACCTTCGGGTGGAAGCGCTGCAGGGGATGGGGCTCATCCCCCTTCTGCAAGCGTGGCCGGAGGAGACCGTCCACTCACCCTCCAAAGTGTCCGGTCTGTGGTGCGTAGCGAGATCAGGCATTCTGTGCTTGAACCCCTACGCCAGCTTGAGGCTCGGGTGGCGCAACTCACAGGTGTGCCTGCTGCCTGTCCTACACAGCCCCCAATACAGCCCTGTCCTGGGCTGTGAAGGCACAGTGGCAACTGCCCATGGGTGGGGATCTCAGTTCCACTGTTGCCATCTGTGGGCTCGTGGGCTCGCGATATCCAAATGTCCGTCCCCGTCAATTGTGTTTCCCCCCCACGTGTCATACTCTGCCCCTGTATGCGTCTTGTTTGTCTTGTCTGTTAACCTCCCCTACCTAGCTCCCCAAATATACCTACTTCCTGTACCTGACATTCCACTCTCACCTGAAAAAAAAATAAAAAAAGAGCACTCTGTTCCCACAAAAAAAATACGCCCCATACATAGCTGCACATTTTGCAGACATGTCTGCTGGACATGTGAACTGGTAATTACAATTGGCTGTACAACATATTTTGTTGTCCTCACCCCTCTCTCAGGGGTGGAAGGTTTCAAATTTCACACCAAATTACACACATATGCATAGCTGTTGCTGATAAAGAAATGGGCAGCTATGGGCCTTTCCTACATCCTTCCTGCAAATCCCGAGCTTGTTTTCCTACTGTCCTACCTTCTTTGTGCCCCCTTTTTCACCACTTTCCTATCTCCCCATTTTCTTTTCTTTCAAAGAAATTAGCGCGGGTGTGCGAGAGAGTAAGCACTTTTAAGCAGTAGTAAGCGGGTGTGCACTTGTGTGCTTAGCTAAGCATGTGTGCGCGAAGCTAAGCGACAGTGCGCATGCGTGAGCTCCGTGCAAATCAGTGCTAACCTGCTTACAACTGCTTAAAAGTGCCTTAATCACTCTGAATGACAAGGCCTGTAGTCTGCTCAGCAGCAAAATAAAATTCCTCTGTCAGTCTCGAACCCAGCACTTTGGAAACACTAGTCTGCATGACTTACCACTAAGCCATGACTGATATACAAAAACTTTGTGCTGAAAGCAATATATCATGAAATAGTAGGTCTGAATGTAAAGGGAATATAGGAAGGCTATTACACAAAGCTTTTCTTGTATCTTTACTGGCAATTCTTGTGGATTTGTATAACATTAGTGTGAGAAGAGAAACAGCCATGCTAGTCGGTTGCTAGTAGGTAATAATGTGACAGTAGCACCTTGCAAACCACACATACTATCAGAGCAGGATAAACACTGCCATATTTGAATAGGTAAGAGGCCAGACCTCGCAACTGTGACTGATTTACAGGGATGTCCCTGATTTGAAAACAAATGTTAACTGTGCCCCACTGACTCCCTGTTGAATGTACTAACAGTAGGCAGAAAGGTGTTTTATCCCACATAATGGTAACTGTCAATTACTGAAAGTATGCACTACTTGCATGTCAGAAATGGTGTAGTAATACATATGCTCAAAATACCCCACAGTCACAACTGCAGAATATCTGAAATATATCACGGGTGTATCCCACTGATATGTACCATTCCCTGAGGCTGATAAAAGATACACCTGAAAGTATCTGAGGCCTGCAAGTGTCACAAACTCACAGGCATATCATTCTGTCTGCTGTCACACACTCTGTGAATAGCTGTAGAATAGCTTCCACAAGCACACCCACATGTAGGTGTACAACCCACAAATATCAAAGGATGTATCCAACTAATAAAATAAGGACAGTATAGCAGTTTACAAGTGCTGCATGTGCCTGCTATCCATAACTGTTAGTACAAAGTACAAGGTCCCACTACTGCTGAGCAGCAAAATAAAATACCCTTGTAGGTGTCAAGCCCCACACTTTGGCCAGACCAGACTGCATGCAGTACCACCAAACCACAACAAACATATAAGGAATTGCTGCTGAAAGAAATATAGCAAGCATTACAGGAGTGAATGTAAATGGAAAATAGGAAAGCCATAGCAACACATTCCAGTAAAGACACCTAGCAGGCATTCAAGGAGTGAATGTAAAGGCTAAATAGTGAAGCCATAGCAACAAATTGCAAGAGCCACTGCTGTATACCAGTTACTCCACAAGTCCCACAGGAAAGCACATACTCCCATTTAAACAGTATTAGTGTTATTAGGTGTCAGTTAACATACACACTGAAAAGAATAAACTGGAGGAAGCAATAGTCAGGTTTCAGTACAACATGCATTTCAGTGCCTACAACACAGCCTGAAATATGAGAGACATACCAACCTTTACACTCACAGAACAGTGTCCACAGCATACCAGCATGGTCCCCACCTTGAAAATCTGAAAGTGCTACGCCTACCTAACCTAACATTTTATAGCACTGTCTTGAAATCACAGTGAGAACTGCAATTACCACACAGCAGGCTGCATGCAATTAGTAAATACTGGCTAACAATTGGTGCAGAGGCCATCACATGCACATGTGCATATACCTACAAAAGCAGCCTGTACAACCAGTCCACACATGCAATACTTTCATTGCAACATCCGGAGGGAGAGACAGAGAGAGAGATAGAGAGAGAGAGAGAGAGAGAGAGAGAAACAGAAAAACAGAAAAACAGAAAAAGAGACACAGAGAGAGCCACCAAAAAAAAAACAATAAAAACCAGCAAGCTAACCAGCAGCAGGCCACCAAGCAGCAAGCCATCACAAACAGCAGTGACAAACAAAGGTAATGTAAACTAATAATCTAATAGTCTACATACTGTGAACCCTCCATATGTGTTAGCAGTCTGTATCTATATCTATATCTATATGGACATACTGCAACTGTTAGTGAAGGCTGGACATACATATGTATGTGAAGGTTGCTATGTGCACATATCAATGTAGGTTGTAGTGCAACGTACAATGTAGGTTGTACAGTAATGGATGTTTAGCAGTATGTTAGTGTGTGTATTCATATGTGTAAATAAAAAGGTATATATATATATATATATATATATATATATATATATATATATATATATATTATATGTATATGTATGTATATTTATATATGTATATATATATATATATATATATATATATATATATATATATATATATAAAATATGCATATATGTATACATAGAGAGGGCTGTATAAATAGATAGACATATATAGATAGATAAATAGAATATGTATATACATATATATGTAATAGACACATACATATATAGATATATATAGATACATACACATATACAGACAGATATGAATGTCTACAGATATGTATGTATATGAATATCTCTCTCTCTCTCTCTCTCTCCCTCTCTCTCTCTCTCTCTCTCTCTCTCTCTATATATATATATATATATATATATATATATATATATACTGATAGAGGCACATGTGTGCAGATATATTGCAACAGGTGCCTGGTGACAAAGGCATGGACTGAACACCACTGTGGATACTGGAGTACCATACCCCATTCCAAAACACTTACACCACTAACCACCACATATGTGGTTGCCTGCCTACTACTGGATGTGTCAGGAGGGAACATGGGAAACAAGTGTACAATAGCCTCCCCTTTGATATTCACAGTGACACACTAGTCTTGTAATACCTGTACATGGTATGTGTCAGCAGAAATGGTGTGTCAGCTAGGGAAATTTAGGTCACTGTACCCCTCTACACCTCACAATCTCCTAAACGGTATGTACCTCCCATGACAACTACAGAAAGGGAGAAGGACACAGTCATACCTATCAAACAGTGATAATGCCCTCAAAGACATTACCTATGCAGAGTGACTGACAAAACCACAGATAGAGTTCCTCTCACACTACCTACACAGAGGTTACCCCTGCTGGATATACATAGTTAAGTCACACCCATAACAGTTGTCCAACAACCATGGTAACACCTCACAATATCCCCAGCCTAAATGACCTATGTCTGTCATCCTTGGCACCGCAGTAAAGAGCACATGGTGGAGGTACAGGTTCCTACCCACAAATAAGGTATACCCTGGAGTAAACCACCCAGCATTAAGAAGCAAGGCTCCCCATTAGTAGATGTCAGACATACCCCTGTTGAATGTTATGCAGATAGGTAATATGCCATATGAGTCACCCTGTGTAACTGCTTGACAGGAGCAAGTACAATCACATTACATGTGTCCCAAGGGGCAGGATAGAATAACAGTATGCTGCTGTAGGCCCAGGGCCAATAGCATACTACCTACCTATGACATAATGCACACACACATGTACTCATTGCAATACCAACTATGTGAGGTGGAATGAGTGTGCCACTGACTGTGTGCAAGGTCTGTAACGGTGTGATTGCTCAGCATGACTTTGTGTCTGTCATGGTAGCGTGTGTCCTTGGTAATAGGCCAGAGAAAGATGTGTCAGGTATTGGGATACAAACATACTACATTGCCATATGTTGTGCTGTGGTTCCCTGTATGTGACTGTGGTGTAGGTAGGGTTATGGTAACAAAGACTAGGGTGCATTACCAGTGAAATTTGTACTGTGCATTGCATGCATTTCATGGGTTGACAATGTCCCCCATACATTACCTTGATACAAACCCCCAGTGTGAAGTTGTGCATTGGACCTCAAACAGTGTGCTGACTGCTGGAGTATACTAGTTTGTTGTATGGAGTGTGCCAGGCACTGTCACACAATTGTTGGCTGAGCACTGATATGTGGTCATTTACATGTGTATCCCCCAATAGAAAGACAGATGCTATATATGGCAGTTCAGTGATATCACTACAGTAGAGTATTATGTGTGCCATATCATTTGCTCATATATTTTTCTTTTCCTTCCAGGGCGATGGTGCAAAGGAACCCA